>NW_024412404.1:59505122-59511571 GCF_014898765.1 Herpailurus yagouaroundi
GGACATTTAGGCTCTTTCCACAATTTGGCTATTGTTGAGAGTGCTGCTCTAAACATTGGGGTACAAGGGCCCCGATGCATCAGTACTCCTGAATCCCTTGGGTAAATTCCTAGCAGTGCTATTGCTGGGTCATAGGGTAGCAGATCATTAATTTTTTGAATAAAAGGGACATGGACACAAACTGGCCACAGTCACCGCAAGTCCGCTGTCTCTCTTCCCCCTTGAGTGGGACAAGAGTCTGAAGAGGCCAGACCTGCCTTCAAGGTGACACAGAAAGAATTGGAGAAGGCGGTCAGTTCACTGGGGATGGGGGACAAGGGTCAGTGCCGAGCTGTGGGTGCCTCCATCTTCGTCACAGGCGTCACTCTTGCAACTGGACCTGCCCTGTCCGCTCCCTCGGCGGCGGCCAGGACAAGGCCCTCGCTGGCCCAGGCCCCGTGTGGGGAGCAGTCTGGATTCCCATGGTCACGACTCCTTCCTGATGGTCAGGTTCCTGCAGGCTCCCCCATGCTGTTCCTCTCTCCTCTGACCCCAGCCCCCTGCTCGTGGATAATCCTCAGAATCCTTCAAGCCTCAGCCCAAACGTCACTTCTCCCCGTGTCCCTGTGCCCCAGCCCTGCGGGTGTCATGTCGTTACGAACGTCCATCTGCAAATACCCATAGAGCACACCGTCCCTCAGTGCGCACACCCTGTCTGTGCAGGGGTGCGGTGGATGCGTGCCCCTGTCCTCCAGCAACACCTGGCCCCGTTAATAGCTCCACTCTCGGCAAGGTGGATTGCCTCCCAGGCCCTGTGGGAGGCAAATAACCTACCAGGCTGATGTGCGACACCAAGGCTTTTGTAAGGAATAATGAGAAATTAAGCACGCATAGATTCTTTCCCCCTCGTTTACCACATTAATGGTAGTCCAGACTTTTCCACCCGAATATCCTCATCTTTCCTTCACAAGCTCAGTAGCTCTTCATACCACGAGGCCGAAGCAGCCCGGCGCTGGTTGAAAACCCTCGATCATAGCAGACTGGCACTCGGGAGACGGTGCTTTTGCTTGATGAGCCTGATTTTTCACTTTTAAACTAGCTGTTTTGGCATGATATGGACAAAACCCCAGGAAAAGCAATAATTGAGTATTGAACCACCTTCTGCACTGACACAAACAGCCCCGATGATTTCCAGGGTCCCGTGCTGTGTCACTGAATGGCTAATTTGATCGTAAATCCTCCTGGGTCCGAGACAGAAACACTCACCAATGGAAGCGTCTGAAGAAGGACCCCTTAGGGTAGACTGGTGGCTCCCGATCTGGTGTCCTAGTTAATCAGTCCCACACTCTCGTTTTTCCTTTCACACGGGAGTGTACTATATCTGGAAGCAAACCAACAGATGTTTGTAGACGTTTAAGGACAGGATCCATTACATAGGCTCATTCGTTCCAATTTAAGACTCTCGCCATCTAGCTTGAAGAAAGGCTGAAACAGGTGGAGGTGGTAAGCCATCGCAAGGGCTTCATTGCTGGGTGTTTCCTGCTTGAGAGGGGAGGTCACTGGTGGTGCATGCCTGGCGTCTCCCCGTTGCTTTGTGGGAGTGGTCTCTTTTCCTTTGGGGACCGCTTCTCTGCTCCGTGCAGCTACCGTGGGGTTTCGAGCCTCAGTGCACTTGCGCCCACCCACCCCCGGCCACGGGGGGCAAGCGTGTGACCTCCTGATGTGGGGGCGAGTGTGTGACCCGCGAGTGGTAGTAGTGTACCCACCTGACACGTGTGATGAATCCTGTAGTGGACGTGTGGGGGCTCAAGCTGGGGGCTCCAGGGTCCTGTCCCAAGGCTGCTATAGAGACGATAGAAAGAAGAATCTCTCTCTTTACGTGGGGCTGGCTCAGCTGGGGCTCCCGGCGGCCATGTACCCAGAAGTCAAGAAGGTCCCTCCATTCGGCCCCATTTGTTTACCCCCACACAACTGGGTTGCAGATTCCAATCCTCGACGTACCGATTCTTTAGCTCACCTTGGATTTTGGGCCACCTCAACCCAATATTCCTGTCCCTCAATAAATTCCTTCTATTTGCATGGTGGTCAGAGGAAGGTTGCCCTCACTTGAGAACAAAGGAGTTCTAAGTAAAACTAGGAGGCAAATCTCCAAAAACAGCGAGTCCTTTTAGTTGAGCGATGTCGCAGGACGCTGTCGGAAGAGACACATGACAGGGCTCTAAAGAGTCGAGAGCATCGGTGTGGGAAAGGACCAGAGCTGCCATCCTGTTTAGCATTTCCCAAGTTGTGTTCATTGGGAGGTGGCAGCTCAACGGGACTTACGAGAGGGTTCTTGAGAAATATTTGGCAGTGATGGAAGTGTGAAAAGGTGGACTGAGTAAGTTGTTGAACGAGTTTCTTTACTGCAGGACTTCTCAGAGCCTTTACAGTGCTAAGGAGAAGTGTGAGTCTTCAGGAGGGGAATAGAGAACATAGCATCCCCCAAATGTTTATTCGTGAAAGGCTTTTAAAATTCATTAACATTGGCTGATCGTAATGTGGCTCAAGTCATCGGTGGCTGAGCCTCCGTCATTGAAGTGACACAGTTACTGTCTGAGCTGGAAACGGGGGCCCTGCTCAGAGCTCTTCCACCCCCTTCCACCTTCTCTCCTGCGGAAAATAGAGGCATCCGGACTTGACAAGGAGGGGCCTGCCTGCCAGGCCCCTGCCTCACAACAAGAGTCGTGTGTGTCTCTGGCAATGACAGGAAGCACTGGCTGGGACATGCACGCGGCCAGGAGTAGCAGGGTCTACACCAGGGCCCATGTCATCCTAACAAGCAGCACAGCGGGCCCAGGAGAGCTGGGCCTAGGTGACGTATGGTCACTATAATGGCACCCAGTTGGCCAAATGTCTTCAACGGTGATGGATGTTCATCTGGAAGGTCATTACCACAGGCGTTAGAAATGCCCCCTAATTTTAGAAACACTAAATAATTCATGTTGGCAGCTGAGAAAAAAAAAAAATTCAAGGCTGGTCTGTATTAATTTACCCAAAGTGAATTTTGGTGCATTATTGTTGTCGCCATTGTTTGGTGTGGAACAAGTTATAGCAAAGCAAGGGGATGGCTCTGGGTCTTGGTCCTCCTGCCCGTGAGCCATCAGCGGGTGTCGCCTTTTATGATGGCATGTCACTGCTCAATGTGGGAAGCTCCACAGTGCACAGCACATGCTTTTTCTCTTCTGTTTTAATTTGGGGGTCAGTTTTCTTCAAGTTCATCCTTACAGGTTGTGTGTGTGTGTGTGTGTGTGTGTGTGTGTGTGTGTTTAGTCCGTTGGTTCATCCACAACTGTGATTTGAATGTTTCTTTAGGCTTTCTAAGCCTAAAGACAGAGGCCCGAAGGCCATTATAGTGGAAGAAGTCCCAGTTTGGTGGCCCCAATATCATTCTCTCACTGCACGTAGGAGTGGGTTTGAGTCAGCCGGCTTGAACACCCATTACAAAAAAGGAAAAGGAGACAAAGGGAAACACTGGGGTCCACCTGGAAATCTGCAGCTGTACGCAGAGTATCAGCAACTTGTGGCTGGATACGCACATCTTAGATGAAACCGTAGGCTCCTTTGGTCAGATGGAGGCAGTTAGTGCTGTGGAACTACAAAGACAACAATTGAGACCTAATGAGACAGTGAGAGCGAATAACAAAGGAGCACTTTCCTCTCCATGTGTCTGATGCTCTACTGGTCCTTTATATGGAAAGGACTTGGCCTTTGGCGCAGGAGAGTTGGGCTCACACTTCAGCCAATGAACACCCCACCAATGTGTTCATTGGCAAGCCGGCCATTTCTCTGTGCCTCAGTTTCTCCTTCCACAAATGCCAATGATAAAATCTTCCTTGTGAGTTTATTGTCAAATACAAATCCACGCCTACGAGACAATTCAGATCAAGCACATTGTGGTAGGTGCCCAATACGGAGTTTCCTTTCTATTGGGAGAACCTGTTAGGACTGGTTCTCAATGCCAGATGAAGCCATGTATGGAGGGTGGGGGTTCAATTTCAATGGTCCTGGACGCAGGGCTCGCATCGGGCTGTACTCGTGGTTTGTCCTGAGCTTAACCTGCACTGAGAGCACCAGAGGGTCTGTGTCGGTGGGTTTTGTTCACTCCATTTCAACCAGAGCCTATGTGACGAGCCAGGCGCCCATGCCGGGCACAGGGAGCTTGGGGGCGAATCAGATATGTGGTCCTTGGATGGAATAGATGGGTCTGTCAAGATCCTCGTCCCCACCCTTAATCTTTCTTAAGCCCCTGCTTGAAAACCTCGTAGAAGGCATACCTGGGAGCCACCCACATCCTTCTCCCATGGGAAGAACCTCATGTCTTCCTGAAAGGAACACAGTTCCATGCAGACACAAAGCCAGAGGCTGGAACACACTCCAGTCCCTGTGCTCTAGACCCCACAAAGCCAGCCACCCAGAAGCAAAGGGGAGGGGAGACAACTGCCCGGATTAATTGAGACAAAAGTGGATTTTTCTCTTCTTTCTTTTCTTTTGGTCCCAAATAATGCAACTCACTGAGGCTGTTCTCTCTGCTCTCAGAGAAAGGACCACCCGGACCCCATCTGAGTGTCCCTTTGTTAACCAAGGGCCCCAACTCCTGTGGCTCATTAGGACAGTAAGCAGAGATGGTGTATCATGGAGGCCGTTGTCCCTCTGCCAGCATTAAATCATTCTAGTAGCTGCTTGATGGGGTAAAGCAATTACGATGCATTTTTCATTCAATCAACTGAATCAATTAATTGCTTTACTCACATAGGAACAACAAAAAACAAATCCCAAAGCTTTCTTGTTAAACAGTAAGCATGCTAGATAGGCTGCTTTTAAATCCAACATTTACATGAAATTATCTTCTTATATAATTAACAGCTACCAGTTAATAAACATGCCTCAGATAAAAGAGTAGCCCTATAAATGAACAAAATGAAAAAGCACCATTTAGCCTGGTAAAGGTAATAGGAACAAGCAGTCTCCAGGAGGGCCCTGCTGGAGACGTTTCCGGAAGAGCTGTTTTCAGAGGCCATGTGGACAGTTGGAAATGAAAGGGAGAGAGAGAGAAGAGAGAAAGAGAGAGAGAGAGAGAGAGAGAGAGAGAGAGAGAGAGAGAGAGATTGGGAAAGCCTATAGTTCAAAAATCTCTTGAATGAAAAATACTTCTTGAGAGATGAAGTGTGGGGAGGTGGTGTTCCCCTAGAAAAGTGCTTCATATATTGGTACATGTTTTGTTCTCCCAAATTGGAAAAGGTCTAAATTTCCTGGATTGTCCACAAAAATGGGAAATTGAGAGAGAGGTAGCTGCAGAGTCCCCCGCTGAGCAGGCCTGAGATGTGGTTGGTCAAGTTCACCCTAAGAAGAGTAGCAGCATTTGAAATGAGAAGGTCTGCACTACTCCTTGGGAGCTTTTTTGCAAACAAGCACGTAAAAGAGTCAGGTCACTGCAGCTCTGGGTGAGAATTTACCCAAGGGGATTCTGCAAAGTGGGAGGCGAACGATTCCACCTCTGGAATCTAATATTTATACCTTCATCAGGGAAAAGCTCATGACCCTTCTCTCCAGTTGTAATGGAAAAAAGGACACACATTGAAGGAAAAAAAAAAGTTTTTAAGGAAATCTCCCTCTAAATGAAGAGGGGAACTCCCTTCAAACACCAAAATGAAACCCAGGATGGCGGGAACATCCTGTTGGGTATTTTGAAGGAGGCGACTCCCCCACTGCCAATTGGATCTGGCAGAACATCCTATATACTTGGCAGGGAAATGGTCTGTGTCAGGTTAGGATGACTTGTGTCATGTCCAAGGTGCAGTTAGACCCCAGTCGCTCGTCCGGGTATAATTCAGGGACTCTACTCATAATAGTGAGGCCCCCCCTTGCAACTCAGAGAGGTGCAACCAGTTTGAATGACGGGAGCCCACTGTTAGTGGGACCCAACCAGCTCTGTGGAAGGAGGGAATGCCTTCTGACATCACAACCCTGTCCCAGCTCCAGAGAGCACAAGGACACGGTGACTTCCTAGTGACCCTGCTCTCCCAGTATGGGGCCCTGGGCCCCAGACCCGCTGCATCCTGGGAAGGTTTCACTTGAAATAAGTAACGCCTCATGAGTGAGTCTCTCCCAATCCCGAAAACAAACAGAAAGACCATGATGAGGAGCAGAGGTGGTCTCATATCTAGAATACAGCTCTGCACACCTGAGATGGAAGTCTCTTCTCTTTCATAGTGTGATCAAACAAGATAATGGAAGGCGAAGTGCTCGGGGAAGCATCTCGGGCCAGCACAATGTAACATAATTAGTGTCATCATTTCCTATTTGCAACATAAACCCAATTTGCTTTCCTGGGACCTCCATAGGTGATGTGCCTGATACAGGTGTGAAAATTGTAGCTTCCCCCGTTGTTCCAGTCCCTTTGTTTGTCTAGAACCAGCGGCGGGGGGGGGGGG
>NW_024412404.1:59511671-59611159 GCF_014898765.1 Herpailurus yagouaroundi
CGGGATCATTCTGCTCATCTTCAAGGCGCTTTATGTGAAGATGTGCAAATGTTTCCTCCTGCTTAACTCTGTCTTGGCATCCTTGGTATCCAGGGGCCGATCATGGGTCTATGATCTGCTCTTTTTTTGGGGGGGGGGGGTGGATAATCACAGTTTTTACTGACTGCTTACTACGTGTTTGGTACAGGGCTGAGCATTTTACAGCTCTTCTCTTATGGTGTTCTGACAACAGTCCCATGAGGACAGGCTCTATTATTAGCCATTTTACAGGTGGGGAAACAGGCTCAGAGCTCCTGAAAACCTTAACGACGAGGCTAGACTCCCTAACGGTTCTAATGAAATAACACCCAAAGCGATACGTGATATTTGTGTGTTTCGTTTCAGCAAATCCAGTGACCACTCTTACATTCCAGGATTTATGCGGGACGTGGACACACGGGAGAAGTCAGGCTTGGTCACTGCATTTGAAGAGTGGTGGCTGGAGTACAAGGGGCAGATGTGCAAAGGACAGATTATATACCACAGAGAGCGGGAAGCCTGGAGGGTCAGGGCCCAGAGAGGATCAGGTCGCTGCTCGGACAGTGGCTGGTGCAGGACGATGAATGGACCGGGTGAGCGAAGGCAGCCCCAGAGAGGTTACATCTAAACAGGTCTTAAAGGGCCAAAAGGGGGGTTTTCCCATCAGAGAAGGCGTGAGGGAGCATTTAAAGCTAAGGCACAGGGCCATGAAAAGCTTGAGGCATCCATGGAGAAGTTCTGAGGTCCTGGAGCACTGGGGGGCATGGTGGGCAGCCACAGGACTGAGCAGGAGGCAGGCGTCTTGGGGGCAGGCAAAGACTCCCTAACAGGACAAAAAAGCATCACTGATCAAAAGGGAGAAATTGACACATGGAAAATTTTAAGGCAAAGACGTGATCTCGGTCAGCTTGGCTGCTATAACAAACACCACGGACTGGGCCCCGTGAACAGACGTTTGTTTCTCACAGTTCTGGAAGGTGGAAGTCTAAAGCAAGGTGCTGGCAGGTCTGGCGTCTGGCGAGAGCCTGCATCCCCTTCACAGACAGCTGCCTTCTCACTGTGTCCTCACATGGCAGGGAGTGAAGCTCTCTCTCCCGTGTGTCTCTTTACAGGGGCCCTAAACCCACTCATGAGAGCTCCTCTCGTGAGCTGATTACCTCCCAAAGGCCCAGCCTCCAGATACATCACATCCGGGCCGGGGCTTCAACATGTGAATCTGGGAGGGTGGGGGCGGTGGGGGACAAAAACATTCAGTCCACAGCAAACCTAAAGTTATCAAAAGTCACCCTAAAAAGAATGACCAAACAAGCGGCAGAAAGCAAGATTTACGAGGCCCTCCAGCAGGGTTGAAATTTGAAAGGTGGGCAATCCCAAGTGCTGGTGGTGGGTGGGAGAAATCCTCAGGGGCCGCTGGTGCAAGCGTAGCTGATATCACCACTTGGGAACGTGGTTCAGCTACATTTTCTAAAGCTGAACACGCTCCGTGCCCAGCAAGCCCACTCCCGGTCATGCCCCGAATGGCACTGTGTGCACACGTGCACCAAGGAACGTATAGGAGGGTGGGTGTTCAAAGCAGCCTTCTTCAAAATACCCCCAGACCAGACTGCCCCCCAATGCCCGTTTCCTGGAGAATGGATAAATATGTTGTGGTTTTCCCGATGGTGGAATACTGTATGCAACGGGAATGCATAGTCTACAGCTACGTGCAGCACTGGGGATGAATTGCAAGACGAAGCCCGACTCCAAAGATAGCATAGGGTACCATTTTATTTCTATAAAAGACAAGAGTGGGCAAAAACTAGTCTGTGCTCTTAGAAGTCAGGAGGGGACATCCCCTTGGGAAGGGGGCACAAGGGGGCTTCTGGGGGCTGGTAAAGTTCTATGTCTCAATCTGGGTGCTGGGTGCCAGGTGCACTCTCTCAGCGAAAATGTTGAACACTTGCAATGTGGTCCTGTAGGACACGTCTCACATTTCAGTATAAACTAAAAGAAAGTCGGGGTGCTAAAACAGTGGCCGTGGGCCAGCATAGTGTTGAATGGTGCCCTCCGCGTCCCCCAAAGACATGGCCGTGTCCTAATCCTTGGAACCTGTGAAGGTGACCTGAGTAGGAAGATAGGTCTTTGCAGATGTAATTAAGTTAAGAATCAAGAGGCCATCGTTCTGAATTCTCCACATGAGCCTCAAATGCAATGGTGCCTGTCTGTGAAAGACGAGGGGCTGTGTGAAGACAAGCCAAGATCAGAGCAATGCAACCAAAAGCCAAGGAACACCTGGAACCACCAGAGGCTGGAAGAGGCAAGGGAGGGTCCTCCCGTAGAGCTTTCAGAGAGAGCCTGGCTCTGCTGACACCTCGATTTGGGACTTCTGCCTTCCAGAACTGTGACAGAAGAAATTTCTGTGGTAAGCCATCCAGTTTGTAGTAATTTGTTACCACAGTCCCAGGAAACTAATACAGCCACATAAACCTAGTTCTTATGGGAGTGAAGGTTGAGGCGATTTTTTTTAGGCAGGTAGGGACATGTGTAGGGTGGTGATTTCAAAAGATCATCCAGTTTTCTCGTGGAAAATGGATAGGAGGGGAGGAGACAGGAGGCAGGAGACAGCTTAGTCATGTACTCTTTAAAAAACACAACCCGTGCATGCATCAGTTCCTTAAAAAATGTCCATTTTCTCGTCTGGGGAAAGTTTGGCCAGTGGAAGGTGAGAGAGTGGCCAGCTCTCTCGCCTCCTTTCCCCAGGACTCAGAGCAGGGCTTGTGGCAGAGTGAAGGCTTTATTGAGGCATAATCTACAGAGAGTAAGAGCCCAGATCTTAAATGTAAACTTTGATGGGTTTGGAGGAACCCAAACCCATACATACAGTCATGTAACCAGTCCCTTGGTGAATATTTCCATCACCCACTTCCTGTCCCACTCAACCACTGAGCTATTTCTATTAGCATAGATTAGTTTTGCCTCTTCTTCAGTGAATGTCATACAAATGAAATCATATACAGCAAAACCTTGGCTTGTGAGCATAATTCATTCTGGAGGCACGCTTATAATCCAAAGCACTTGTCTGTCAAAGCAAATTTCAAGAACCATTGCCTTAGTTGTGATCATGTGACAGTCAGGGTCACGTACTACTCGTATTGCAAGATATCGCTCATTTATCCAGTTAAAATTTATTAGAAATGTTTGCTCGTCTTACAGAACACACGCAGAACAAGTTACTCGCCATCCAAGGTTTTACTGTATTTTGTACTCTTTCATGTCCAACTTCTTTCGTGCAGTAGAATGTTTTGGAGATTTATTTACGTTTTTGCTCAACACTTCGGATAGTTTTATTGTGGAATAGTTTCCATCATATAGATATACTACCGTTAATCAGTTCTTTTGTTGATTATTGTTCTTTTGGTTATTTCCAGTTTTTTGTTTTTATGAATAAAGTAGCTACAAACGTTCTTACACAAGTCTTTGTGTGGACGTATATTTTACTTCCTCTTGGGTAAACGCCTGGGACATAAGTGTAAGGATTAACTGTAAAAAATGCTGCCAACTGGTTTTCTAAAGTGATTGTGTCATTTTGAAATTAAAAATGTTTTATAATGTTTATTTATTTTTGAGACAGAGAGAGAGAGAGAGACAGCGTGAGCGGGGGAGGGGCAGAGAGAGAGGGAGACACAGAATCTGAAGCAGGCTCCAGACTCCGAGCTGTCCTCCCAGAGCCCGATGCAGGGCTCGAACTCACAAACTGTGACATCATGACCTGAGCCAAAGCCGGACACCTAACCCGCTGAGCCACCCAGGTGCCCCTGTCACTTTGAAATTTTTAGAGCCACACCAACAGTGGATGAATGTTCCCGTTGCTTCACATCTTTGTCAACACATGATATTATAGGTTTTTTGTTTTAGTCAATCTAGTGGTGAAAAGTGGTGTCTTATGTGGTTTTAATTTGCATGTTGCTGACAACTAATTTGCACATCTCTTCATGTGCTTATTGGCCATTCATGTATCTTCTTTTGCAAAGTGCCTGTTCAAGATTTTTGCCCATTTTATTTACTGGTTGATTTGTCTTGTTACTGAGTTATAAGAGTTCTTTATGTATTCTGGATATAATACCTTTGTTAGATTTATGCATCAAAATATTTTCTCTCAACCTGTGGCTTATCTTTTTGCTTTCATTTTTATTTTTTAAAAATTAGTTTATTTATTTAGAGAGAGTGGGCATATGCATGTGCAAGCGGGGGGGAGGGGCAGGGAAAGAGGGACAGAGAGGATCCCATACAGGGTCTGTGCTATCAGCGTGGAGCCTGACACAGGGCTTGACCCCATGAACTGTGAGATCATGACCTGAGCTGAAATCAAGAGTGGGAAGCCTGACTGAGCCATGCAGGTGACCCTATCTTTTCATTTTTATTTTATTTATTTATTTTTAAATGTTTATTTATTTATTTTGAGAGAGAGTGTTGGTGGGGGAGGGACAAAGAGAGAGGAAGAGAAATAGATCCCAAGCAGGCTCCGTGCTGTCAGTGCAGAGCCTGATGTGGGGCTCGAACCCACCAACTGTGAGATCGTGACTTGAACTGAAATCAAGAGTTGGACGCTTAACCAACTGAGCCACCCAGGTGCCTCCATATCTTTTCATTTCTAAATTGGTTTCTTTTAGGGGTACCTGGCTGGCTTTCGATCTTGAGGTTATAAGTTTGAGCCTCGCATTTGATGTAGATGTTACTTAAAAATAAAATCTTAAAGTTATTTGATTAAAAACGATGGTTTCTTTTGAAGAGAAGAAGTTTTTGGTCTTGAGAAAGTCCAACTTATGATTTTATTCTTTAGAGTTAATCCTTTCCATGTCCTAATAAATAGTCGCCTACCTTGAGATCATGAAGATTTTTCTCTTATGCTTCCTTGTAGACTTATCTTAGTTTCAGCTCGTACATTCAGGTCTGTGGTTCTTTTCAGATTAATTTTGCGTATGGTATGTGAGGTGGGTTTAGGTTCATCAATATTTTTCAATTGAATTAAAAGGCCCAGGCATCCAGGTAAAGAGGGCAGGGAAAGGACGTTGGTTTCCAACCATACACCAACCGATTTGACATTTATTTCGAGAACTTCCTGCATGCCAGTCACTGTCTTAAGCCCTAGAGTTACATCGTGGTAGCCAAATAGACATGTCTCCTGCCTGTATGGAATTTGTTATCTAGAACATAAGTAGGTAGACAGGAGAGAATCGCCGTGACTTAAAATGACTCCTCTACCAGGAACTAGGAAATCGAAGTCCCTAGTGTCACATATATTTGGGGAAGGCTTACCGTGAAGACACAAAGGCATCCTGACTGAGTCGAGATTTGCAGGAAAACGAGGGGGTAACTAGGCAAAGGGGCGATGCATGGAAGAAGCAGGATGTGTTGTGTCTGACTGCAGGAGCACATGCTCCTGGGGCCTGGTGGGCAGTGCTGAGAGTTTGTTTTGGTCCTGAGAACAGTGTGAGGGCACTGAAGTTTTGGAATGTGTGTGTGTGTGTGTGTGTGTGTGTGTGTGTGAGAGAGAGAGAGAGAGAGAGAGAGAGAGAGAGAGACATCTGTTTGCATTTCGCACCCATCTTTCCAGCAGCAAAGGGGAGGACAGAGAGAGATGGAGGGCACGTGGCCCGTCAAGGTCATACACTAAGCTCATGTTGACTGTGGTGCCGTTGTTGGGAGAGCTTGCACTCCTCTGCGGGTGAACCTGGCCTTGGGATGGGCCTATGAATGTGATTGCAGTGACTGCACCAGGGTGGGACTCCGGACCCCACGTGGAACGAGGTGATGAGACCCTGGGGCCGAGTTTGACTGTTCACAGAGCCGTTTCATATCTATGACCTCATTTCACTGCACAGTGATCAGGGAGGAGTTATTGCTATTTATATCTCTCGTCATTTGCTACTTTACAGAGGAGGAATCTGGGGGTCAGAGAAGGTGGGGGCCCTGCTCCTGATTACGCAGCCGGGTAAGAGTCAACCCTGGCCTTTCCCGCTCCAAAGCCCTCCTCCTTCCCCCACATAACTCATAACCAAGAATCCTGTCCAAGTCAGATGTGTTTTCCTAGGCTCTAAATTTTCCATGGGCTCATGATGTGGGGCCATTTCGAGGTTGAAAGTGGATCTGGGCATTGGAGGAATAAACTCTCCCTGGTTCAGGGAAGCTGTTGAGATGGCTGGGTGGGGTGAGTACGGCTCAGAGATAGTGTTTTCTGTCCGATGACCTCAGCTGCTGGCCACCACCTGGGCAGACATGACCAGGAGCATCCTGGATGGGTCTGGTGGAGAGAGTCAGCCAGACCCAAGTTCCAGTCCTGGCCTTCCGCCCAGCAGCCCTGACACTGGGCAAGGCTCTACCTTTCTGAGCCTCAGTTTCCTTATCTGTAAAATACAGATCCTAGTATTTGTGAGAATAAAATGGATAGCCATTTCATGTGAGAATGGCTCATAGTCGGAGCCTAATAAATGGGAGCTACTGGGGTGGCAGCATTATTCTTGTCATTACTGGGGAGTGAGTTAGTTGTGTGGTTGCAGGGCAATTATCATCAGCATTGCTAGGGGGAAAAGGACATGTTGATTTATTCCTTGGGCAGTTCTCTTTCTGTGCTGGCCAAATGCCTGATTTGGAACGACACAGCACTTGGAGGGTGCTTACGGTTTCAAACCTTAAGACTGATGTGCGGTAATAATCCTTTCCGTGTGTGTAGCATTTTCCCCCTTGCAAAGCACCGTTACATCTCGTATGGCGGTTTCTACCCAAACAACCTCTGAGGTCGGCCGGGCAGGTGTGATTATCCCTGTGTTGGGGATGAGGAAGTGGAAACTTGGAAAATCAACATGATTTGTCAAGGATCACAGAGGACGATGGTGATAAAGGTAGGATGAAAACCTGGCCAGGTCTTCTGACTCGTTCACAGCAGCATGTGGGCAAGAGGTATACTCCGCCCATGCAATGTTCTCTCAGGAAGAATCATGAGAGCTGCCATTTATCAAGCACCTACTGTATACCGGGGCCGAGGGTAGGATAGGTGCGTTGTGTGTGTATCAACCCATTTCATCCTCTCAATAATCCCCGTGAGGCTGACACTGTCCTTGCTTACCTACAGGGAGGCTGCTATCACAGAGGTTAGGTTAGGGGCCCGAGATCCCCCAAATGGTGAGTGAGGGCTGGTTTGGGATTCCCATCTGAGCCAACCCGATGGCAAAACTGGCTCTCTCTTGACTCTCCTCTTCCGCCCCAGAGGAGAGAAAAGGACCGTAAAACTATGAGCAGCAAAACTGCCTGGATAGACATGGGTTTGAGTAGTTTCCTATTTTAACCGGGCTAAATGAGACCTTTATCTTCATGGCGTTGGCTATCATGGCTGGGTGGATGTCTGGGTATCTGTTTAGGAGCTAACAGGTTTAGTTTTATTGTTTTGTCAAAATACTGCAGAAATCAATATATCTCCATAATTCAGTGTTATACCAAGAGGCATTTTTGTGCCATATATAGCAAAAATTGTATTATACTTTTGAGATCATAGGTAATGATGACAAAGTGTTCTGTGTTCAATTCTAGCATTAACGTCTGGTTTGAACAAAGCTTGAAATATGATCTCAGAGCTAAGAGGCTTTAATATTAAGATCTTTAACTGTAATTTATGTGACAGAAGATAGGGTTTAGCATAATAAAATGTAATGGGCTCCTCAAATGAAGAGGACGAGAGACAATTGAAAACAAGGTAAAAATGGTAAATTATAAATAACGGTAAATCTACCTTTATGTTGTTACTTCATTTATTTTTGATTTGTTAGATAGGGTCTATAATTTCTCATTTTCCCGTGTTTCAGAACAGAACATTTCTCAAATGGTGCCTATTTGAAATGAGAGCCCAGAATTACCATTGGCCTCAGCCTGCTGGTTAAGGGGGTCCAGACGTTTCCGCCATCATTCTTCCCCTCCCCCTGTGCTAAGGTTCCATCTGTATGATTCTATTCATCTACCCTTCGGTCCTCTCTCCCTTTGTGTCTTTTCCTTCCTGGTATTTTTGTCTTGCTTATGCTTTTTAAATCAGTCTCTACTTTAGAATGTCAGGATATAAATTTGGACACAAGTTACGTATACATTAAGGATTTTAGACCAAAACGAGAAAATCATATTCATAAAAACAAAGTAGAGGAAGCAAATTTATTTACCACAAGGGCTGAGGGGTAAGAGCAGGGTAGTTTATGGAAAGAAAAGAGGTGATGATTCTTCAAAGGAGAGAATTATCTAGTATTTAGCCTGTAAGTTTTTTTTAAGGATTTTATTTTATTTTATTTTATTATTATTTTTTCAACGTTTATTTATTTTTGGGACAGAGAGAGACAGAGCATGAACAGGGGAGGGGCAGAGAGAGAGGGAGACACAGAATCGGAAACAGCCTTCAGGCTCTGAGCCATCAGCCCAGAGCCCGACGCGGGGCTCGAACTCATGGACCGCGAGATCGTGACCTGGCTGACATCGGATGCTTAACCGACTGCGCCACCCAGGCGCCCCAAGGATTTTATTTTTAAGTAACCTCTATGCCCAGCATGGGGCTCAAACTCAGGACCCCGAGATCAAAAGTCGGATGCGCTTCACAGGAGCCAGCCAGGCGGCCCTTAACCGGGAAGATTTTGAATGATAAACTTCTGTTTTTGTAAGGCACGTTTGCTTTCTCAAAATCTGCTTGTTTTCTAGATTTGGAAATTAACAGGCAGACTTGACGTAGAAAGTTAAGGAAGGTCTTAGAATGGAATCTGGCCTCCCGGGCTCTGGGTTTTGGTTTTGGTTTTTGCTTTTGTCTGGAAGAGCCCAGGTTCAGTCTGCTTTAGCGGTGATGATGAGTCCCCCTCCTTGTGGCCAGCAGGATGGGGGTCTGCTCCGAGTGAAGTCTGGGACACTGGAAGACAACCAGCCTTCACCTCGCCTCCGTCACAACTGCAAAAGTATTTGAAGCTCTCCCGCACCCATTTTTGAAGGAGGATTCAAAATTCACCTTGGCTTCGAAGTGAAATGAGAGGCATCAATTAGCCTGGGCTCTTCCTCTTCCTTTCCTTGGGTCTCACAAAGGTCTTAGTACCAGCAGCGGGCAGATCAAGTGAATATTTTTGTCTGGAACTGGCCGAACAGGTTCCTACAGAGTTACTGAATGCGTTTATGCTACGCACGCTAACAGCTGCGTTTGCCTACTGGCAGTGACTTCTGGAATACCTGCCTGAAGATGCCCCCCTACCTACCTACAGATCTGTTTGGGTTACCAGCTGACCTCTTCAAGCAAACTTTTAAAATGAAAACATCCTGGCCGGGGAGTAGCATCAGACTTGTTATCAGATGCCAGTGTGTTGGTGTGAGCTACTTTACTGGGGCCATTTCCTCTAAGGGCAGGAGGAACTCCAGCTTTAGGAGGGTCCTCTTAGGTATCCCATGTGAAAAAAATTTTTTTTTTACGTAAGAGATTTGACATCCGCACAGCCTTCCGAAGGGCTGGGAAATAGCTACTTAGCAGGAAATGTACAAGGTCTCTCCTGGAAACTGCCCATCCTGGGTCTTCAGAGCTCATTGTGGGCTGCCTCTTCCCACCCCTTCTGCCTGCACCTCCAGAGTGGGTGACAGGACTTTGGCCTGTAGATTTGATCTCTGTGTATCTGCCTGTAGCCGCCGCCGGAGACCAATGATGGCTCTTTTCTCCTTTCTGCCTTCTAGATCTTGCAGGGCAAGCTCATTGGCCAACCCTGACCCAGAGTCATGCTGGGAGAGGGAATCTTGAGTCATTCTGGCTTTGGACCTCTTGGTACAGAGGGGCCCGCCAAGTGGCCCGCCAAGATTCCAGGGTGTTCCCCTGCCTCTGTCTGGAGACCGCCATCTTCCTCTCTTCCCCCGCCCTGCCTTCACAAAATCCCATCTCTGGCATGTAGTTAGGGGACCTTCGTTGGCCATGTCCGTGGTCGGGCTCTTGCTTGTCCCCTCCCTTCTCCTCCAGTTATCTGGGTCTGATTTCCTTTCCTTCCTTGGGACCTGGAACACCTTTCTACTCCCACTTTGCCCTCATCTCTCCAACTGTTGCCCTCCCAGCTCTCAGCTCCCGTGTCTCTGCGTCAGAGACCCCCGACCCCTAAGCTGGGCAGGCCCCACTGTTTGCTCTCGCGGGTCCCTCTCCTTTTCCTCCTTGGCGCATGTGTCTCACATGTATAAGTAACTGCTCGTCTGTGCAATTACATGTTTACACCCTCGTTCCCTGCCAGGCTATGTTCCTCAAGATCAGGAACTCTGTCTCTCTTGTTCACTACTCTGTTCCCAGAATTCCCCGCAGGTGGCCCTCAAAAACCGTCTGTGATGTGAGCGGAAGGGTAAAGTCATGTTTTCCCTGGTTCTCGGGGCTAGATCATTGCTCGGGAAGCTCTCTTGCCCACTAGATCATGAAATTGAACAACCGTGGTTTGTCGCTCTTCCCCCATCCGGAAAGTACTTCATAGTTGACGGGTGACTTTCTCTTCACTCATGCATTCATGCCTTCATCCAGGAAAGATGTCTGGGATGCCTACCATGTGCGTGACACAGACTAGGTCTGCAGTTTACCTACCAGTTTGGAAACATAGGGCTGAGGCTCAGAACAGTAGAGGGACCAGAGCGTTTGTCAGGGGTTGAGAACCAGCCTATAATCTCCACACCACATTGCCAGAGGCCACACCACGTGGTCCTTGGGTGCCCCAGAAAAATATAAAGGAAAACAAAACACACGATTCTCATCCTTAGTGAGTGGTTCGGGGCACACCATCTAAGTGGAAGATTCATAACAAATGAGCATTAAAAATCTAGTCGTCAGGCGTGGTGATGATTTCAGGCAACTTCCCCTCAACAGTGCAAATGTGCATTTAGAACTGGCGAAAAGTATCAGCCTGCTGAAATCCTTCATTAGCTGGAACCCACTGTGGATTAAATGAAATTCTGTAGCCCAAGGAAAGAGATCTGTGGGTCAATAGTCTGGGAACATGAGAAGGGTTATGCAGGGGAATGTGATTTATGAAAAAGTTTTCTGACTTCACAGCAGTTTTCTCTGAATCCATAAATGCCCAAACGTTTAGGCGATAGTCTACATATTTACTTGATGGCAATGAACCCCTTTACCAAGTGTTGGGTGTCGGGAAGCAAAAGCACAGGGGGCGGAGCCTCTCTCCCTCCAGCCCACCCTCCCTGCCCCTCACCCTCCCACCCCACCATCTGCGGGGGGTGAGGCCCACGCACCTCAAAGGGCAGAGCAGAGAGGAGATAAGCCTACTGACTGCCTTCAAACTACGGAGAACCAACAGACCCCTGACTCCTGCAAGAGGGTCAGCATCTTCTCGGTTCCCACGGTACTCGGTCCCCCAGAGGCAGGGTGGTCCCTGGGAGATTTTTCATGGTTTCGTTGAGAAGTGGGTACAAGGACAGTTCTGTGGTTCGGATGAAACTGTCTGCAGGTCTATCTTTGGTTGATTCGGCAGCACAGACTGGTGGCTGTATCACAGAGGTGTTTGTTCTGTGGCCTAGTAGTCAGGGTTGTCCAGAGAAACATATGGAATAGGAGAATAATTTGAGGAATTGGAGCATGTGATTGTAGAGGCTGAGAAGTCCCACGATCTGCCATCTGTAAGCTGGAGACCCAGGAAAGCCAGTGGCGGGATTCAGTCTGAGTCTAAGGCCTGAGAGGCAGAGGGGCTGGCGGTGTAAATTCATTCCAAGGGCAGGAGAAAACCTATGTCCCAGCTCCGCAGGCAGGAGGGGACCACATCCTGCCTTCTTCTGCCTTTTGTTCTGTTTAGGCTGTCAACAGATTGCCTGATGCCCGCCCACCTTGAGAAGAGACATCTACTCTGCTGGGTCCACTGACTCGAATGCTAATCTCATTGGGAAACAGCCTCACAGACCGACCAGAAATAATGTTTCATCTGGGCACCCTGTGGCCCAGGTAAGTAGACGCATAAAATTACCCATCACATGTGTGGTTGCTCACTCTAACCCAGAGGCGTCCGGAGGGCCTAATCCTTCCCTATCTCCTTCTTGGCCAGTGCTGGCAAAGAGATGCCAACTGATGTGGCTCATGTCATGGCCCTCACAACAGGACCACATTGACAAAGGTTCTTGAAGGTCTTGTGCCCCGGAGCTGGGGCAGAAGCCAAGATCAGGATGCTGCATCTAAGGCTACTGGCCACTTGAGTTTAGTAAAGAATGGATTCCATTTTGGCTGGCTTTGAGATTTGGGTGTTTCCATGCAACTGTCATACTGAGACTGGTTCATAGAGTTCTTCCTCTGGCTCAGAACCTCTGGTTCATTTTTTCGGTTAGAAGAAAAGATTCATTTATTGGGGCCTCGTTGATGAGGGACTCTTGGTTGGTATTGCTTCTGACAACAGCTACTGGAGACGGTGGTAAAGCTGGGGCTATGCCACATGCTGGCTGACTGCTTAATTCTACCGGGCCGCGCTGAGCAGGAGACAGTGTAGAGAGGGCCCACATGAGAAGGTAAGACTGAGAGTGTTTCCTTACGCTGTCTGAATCCTGGTGCTTTCCCCGAGGCAGTCCACGAGCGTTATAACAAATGTGTGACACCAGCAGCACGGTGGCCCATGGAAAGCACACGGTGCCGAGCCCACAGGGCCCTGCCAGTTTGTTCCCGGTGAGGAATTCAGGGCTGGGCAGGTGGCCCTTCCTGCCTAGGCCCCTGTCCCGTGGGCTCTCTGCTCTGAGCTCCTCCCTGTGTCTTTAAGCAGGACCCCAATACTCAGCACTCCCTGTGCCTCCCACCTCCCAGGCCCTCCCGCTCCTCGTACCCAGTCACATTCTACTGGGTCCTTCAAGGTCAAACTCAAGCTCAAGGTTTACCACGTCCACAAAGGCCCCTCTCAGCCCTCCTTGCCCCAATTCTGTCCAGGAGATGGGACCAGGGTCAACCGAGCAGCTGTCTTCCGTGGAAACACACACGGTTCCAGCATCCTGGAATCTCCCTTCCTAGTGAAGCTTCAGACCCCTGTCTGTGTCCAGCCTATCACTGTCCCTGCTCACCAGTATAGGTGCCTGGCCTCAACCTTTACCCCAGCAAGTCCACCAGGTATGTTTGGAATGCCTTGTAAAATGCAGACCCTTTCTTGGGGATGTGGGGGGATTTGTCACCTAGCTAGCCATGAGCCTGGAGCCCTGGAGTGGGGGGACGAGCGTACTGAAGGCCTGGCAAAGCCCTGGGGAGGCAGCGGTTCGGGAGGTTCAGGGAACCCCGCACACGGCCCTGGGGGAGCTCACCAGTGGGTGTGCACAGCCGTGGGCACAGCTCCCAGCTCCTGTGTGCCCCCCCCAGCTGTGGGGTATCTGCCCTCCTGGATCCCTCCACCAGCCATCACAGAACAGAGGGCTTTAATCAGGGGTCTGCATGATCACATCTCGCCTCTACCTGGGGGACCTCAGCCACTCTGAGGGGCTGGATTCAAATGAGCAGGAAAGTTCTGGAGCGAGCCAGGCAGGCAGCAGACTCTTATCACAGGAGGCCATGCATCCGTACGCTCAGTTCCCCACCTCACTCGACGCGTCATCCGGTCCAACGGTCCAAATGTCCAAGGACAAGTGTCTGTAGACAGATTTCCTTAGGTGGGGGAAAATGTCTCTGAATGACATTGGCTCTCATTGGGGTAAAATGAAAGATACCCATAGGTGTCACTTCAAAATTCAGTGTGGATTTCCTCAGCCGATTTCCCTGGGATTTCCATGGGACCAGTGTGCGTGTGGGTGGCGGGTGGGGGGGGCAAGTACAGGACAGTTATCACCCCCCATGCCCTTGCTTTGACTTGTTTGGAGGCAGAAACCCTCCCAGTCTGTGATTTCTGGAAGGAAGCCTTGCTTCTGTCCCCACCATCAGCACCACTGTCGTCATCGTCACCATCATCATCATCATCCCCTCCATCACCGCCACGGCCACGTCTTTCTCTAAAGTGGGGGAAATGGCTGAATCCATTTAACAGTGCCTCTTTAATTCCGACCAGATTTCCATTCCCCTCACTTGCTCGAACACTTTTCTGAACATCTGGTGTAACAGGTTTTAGAATTTGATTACAGCACCATCTACTGGGTACTAGACTTCCCGGTTTTCCAGGCCTTTCCGGCACGTTGGCTTTTGCTCCTTCTTTCAGTTTTTTTTCCTCCCCTCTCCTCTGCTCTTCTCCCAGTGAAAGCACCAATTGTCAGCTTGAAAAGGTGCCATCAATTAATTCATAAAGGTGAGGCTCTAGTAAAATGACGAAAAGCTTCCATCCCTCGCCAATAAATACTTACAAAGACAATGGCCCGCGCTTACCACAATGCGTTTCATATAATTATTTCCTGGGATCAATAATCTCATCAGGAGGCGCAGTGATGGGGACATCACAGTAATGAATGGCTGGGTGCTGCGGCCATCCGGAGTGCTGTCCTTAGCCCTGTCACCTCGGAGCCGCCCAAGGGCATGACGGGAATCGGGGCTCTGCCGGCCACAGGATTAATCATACTTATCCCAACACGTATTCGTGTTATTTGCCTTCTGTATGCAGCCTGCCCCGAATTGATCAGCATGGATTTCTTGCTGCACAATAGGCCGCTCTTGCGGTGTAGAGGGGAGTGGGAAGGGCTCCGTGTTCATGGCAGGGAAGGGACAAGTTGGATTAGTCACGCTCAGAAAGTAACAAAAACTGAATCACACCAGAGCATCATCGCTGGAGCGTGGTTGTGGAAGCCAGGCTAGGAGTCCTCGGGACTCTGGAAAGGGAAGGAGAGGTGGCCTGTGTTCTCAGGTGTGTTCTGTGGGCGTCAGGCCTTGCTGTGTCAGTCCCGGCCACAGGAGGAGCAAGGAGCCAGGCCAGCAGGGGAAGGGGACTCGCCTGCCGCCATCTTTTTTCTTCCCAGTTTGCTGTAGGGCGTTGGCCATACTTTTTCAGAGATCTGTTTAGAATGTCCCAGGCTGGGGACCCGGGGGGGGCTCAGTAGGTTGAGCGTCCGACTCTTGATTTTGGCTCAGGTCATGATCCCAGGGCCGTGGGATCAAGCCCCACGTCAGGCTTTATGCTGAGTGTGGAGCCTGCTTGAGATTCTCTCTCTCTCTCTCTCTCTCTCTCTCTCTCTCTCTCTCTCTCCTTCTTCCCTGCCCCTGTCCTCCACTGTGCTCTCTATCTCTAAAATAAAAATAAATAAGTAAATAAGTAAGTAAGTAAATAAATAAATAAATAAACAAATAAATAAAAAGTCCCGGGCTTTGGGGCAGTTGCCCCTAACTGGGCCCTGGCTGGTCCCTTCGGGCAAGGACTGGCTCTCGTGGTTCTCCACGTGTGCAGAGCTTTCTCACCTCTGTGCCTCTGTGGAGGCTGCTCCCTCTGCCTGGAGAACCTTTCTTTCCACTGTTCTCTCTAAGTCACAGACTGAGGGACTCCCAGCAGTTGGTCTGTGGCTCCTCCCAGTCCTGCTGACCCGGCTCATCCCTGGCTGCTGGTGAACGACCCCTTCTCTTTCAGTGATTTCCACCCCCCCCCCCCAACTTTCCCCACTGAGCCAAGAGACCAGAAGACACTGCCTCCCCTATCTTGGCATCCCGGAGGCCTGCAGCCTGGCACACAGTATTCTCACTGGTGGCTTCATTCATTAAGTCACCAGGTTGAGTGTGCCGAGTACTTGCTTTGTTCCAGGTGCTGGGGCCACGGTGACGGGCAAAGCGGCTTGACCTGTCCTCACGGAGCGTGCCGTCTAATGGGGGAGGCAGGCATTAATCAAATACTCCCCCCCCCCAAGTATATACGCACAATGGGGATGGGGCCTGCAGAAAGGAGCCGCGAGTCTAACAGAAACTGACCTCATAGAGCCGGGGAGGCTTCCTGGAGCAGGCGAGGTCAGATCTGAGTCTGCAGGTGGGGCAGAGGGATAGGGAGAAGGTAGGTGGGAAGATGGGCAGCAGAGGGAAGAACATCGCTTTCCCCTAGAGGGAGCATGGCTCTGCTGACCCCTGAAGCTGGACTTTTGGCCTCCAGAACCGTGTAAGAATTAGTTTCTGTTGTTTTAAGCCGCCTCGGTTGCGGTACCTTGTTACGGCAGCCCTTAGACAAGAATCGGGCATCTCTGAAGAAAGGAGAGGGTAGAGCCCAGCACGGTCGGTCTGAGGAGAGGCGAGAGAAGAACAAGACGGGGAGGCTGGTGAGGGCCGGTGTCCAGATCACAGAGCCTGGCTGGTCGTGTTGAAGACGTGTTCTGTGGTTCGAAGAGCGGGGCGTGTTCGGGAGGCCTGTTCGCAGGGTGGGGGCGTCCCGGAGGGCAGGCCCCATGGGGCTGCTGCTGCTGCTGATGATGATGATGGCTGCAAGTATCGTGGTGGCGAGGGAAGCGGAGGGATCCCGGAGGCCAAAGGGCAGCGGTTGAATGCTTGAATGAACGAAGAATGATCGGGCCGAACCACCTGCAGAGGAAGAGTGGGGTAATTGTCCGCAGAAATCCTCTTGTGTTCACGGAGCACAGAGGGGCCGAGCTCTCCTGGGACAGAGGACAGTTGTCACCTTCTCCTTAGACAATGGCGAAGCATCACCATCATTGGAACCACCCCGCTGGCTTGTGAGAAGTAGAGAGGGAAGGTTTCCTGGTCAGTCTCAGAGACGGTAAGTGGCCCACGTGGGGTCCCCAGGTGATGACGACGCTAGTCCTTGTCACCTTGGATGCTCAGTCCAGCTGGCTCCTCCCCAGGCCACTTCGAGGCCTCCTGAGAGAGTCCTACTTCCATCTATGAGCTCGCGGCACCTACTGAAGTGGTTCTTAATTCACTCTCTCTTCTCGACGTTATTTCTTCTTGTCGTATCATCTGCATCTTGACTCTCTGCCCAGGCGGGACAGGACAGATTTCCATAAACTCCACAAAGACACAACTAGAAGACATAGAGAGCCCAGTCAGTCGGCCACTCCCTCCTGACGACATCCTTGGGGTCAGCCTCTGGCCTGAGCGCCTTCAGATCATGATGTGGTCTCAGAGAGGAGGCACCCCTCTCCTGGCCGAGGCTCCGTGGTGAAGGCAGGTGGGGAAAGGTGGACGCGGAGCCTGGCCCACTTAAAGATGAAACGGGCAGGGGGCTTGGAGGCTCTGGGTTTGATCTTGGGCTGTTTTACAGAAGAGTCTCCCCTTTATGGTCAAAAGGGTCTGTGGCCTTTGGGGGCAGCCCAGCAGGGTGGGAAGAGACAGTGAGGAGATTCACATTCTGCCCTGGTCCACTACATGCTGGCTGTCTTTTTGGTGTTCTCGGGGCCTCAATTTCTATTTAAAATGAGGGATCGGACTAAATAACCCATAAGGGTATGGTCAACTCTAAAATGCGATGATCTTAATTTTATTCTTTTTTTAATTATTTATTGACTTATTTATTAAAAAAATTTTTTTTAACATTTATTCATTTCTGAGAGATGGAGAGAGACAGAGCAGGAGCAGGGGAGGGGCAGAGAGAGAGAGGGAGACACAGAATCCGAAGCAGGCTTTAGGCTCCGAGCTGTCAGCACAGAGCCCGATGCGGGGCTCGAACCCATGGACCGCGAGATCATGACCTGAGCCAAAGTCGGACGCTTAACCGATGGAGTCACCCAGGCGCCCCTATTATTTATTTATTTTTTTAATGTTTATTTATTTTTTGAGAGAGAGAGAGAGAGAGAGAGCGTGAGAGGGGAGAGGCAGAGAGAGAGGGAGATACAGAACATGAAGCAGGAGCCAGGCTCCGAGCTGTCAGCACAGGGCCCGATGGGGGCTTGAACACCCAGTCATTGAGATCATGATCTGAGCCGAAGTCGAAGGCTTAACACTGAGCCACCCAGGTGCCCCTTTATTTATTTATTTATTTATTTATTTATTTATTTATTTATTAACTCAGAGTGAGTGTAATCTTTACAAATTTGAGTTACGTCTTGTGAATCCACAGCTGCAGAGCTCACAGTGTTCTCTGGGTTCTGCCTTAGCCCTGGCTGTCAATTGACGAAGGTAATTCTTGTATGGACGCGTTAGTAGCAGGTGCTGGTCTTTCAGGTGTGTTTGTCAGAGAGAAGGGGGATGGCCCCACACTGTGCCCGTCCTGTCCCTTTATTCCTGCTGCCGCACCCACCAACCCTCTGACTGCATTCATCAACTTTGCTCTTGCAAATGCTGCTTCACAAACCACCCAAAACTCAGTGGCGTAAGAGGACAGTCATTTATTCTCGTGGATCTTTGGATGGGCAGGGGATCAGCTGATGTCGGCCGGGCTCGTGCATGTATCTGGGGACCTGCTGGGGATCAGACTGTCTGGGCTGGGCTCTGCTGGGTGGTTCAGCTCTGCTCCACCTCTCGTCCTCCCAGGGCCGGTGGGCTAGTCTGGGCATGTTCTTCTCGTGGTGGTGGCAGAGCATAAAAGGGCAAGCCCGATTACACAGACACTGGTCCAGCCCTTGGCCACGTGATGGCCTCCAACACTTGATTGGCCAAAGCAAGGTACGTGGTCAAACCAGAGTCAAGGTCAGGGAAGTGTCCTCTACCTCTTTATTGGGAGGAATTGCAAAGTCACATGGCAAAGGGCATGGACTCACGGAAGAGTCAAGAATCAGGGCCCTCACGGCATTCTGTATTTTTGCCAATCAATGGACATACTGACGCCGTCCCTCTTCGCATATCTGCACCTCCCTTCGCACAGGGACAGCTGTGCTTTTCACCAACATCAGTCTCGTTGCAAATATGCTGTACCCTCAAGGCACCCAGAATACTGTCAGAATTACTCCAAGAAGGACCACCACTAACACACTCACCGAGTTAAACTGGAAGATTTCTTCATAGCTCTTCTGGGCCTGAGGCTGGATCACGCCAAGAGTGTAGAATCAGAGAAGTGAGTTTAAAAACTACTTGAGATCATTCTTGATTCTGGGTTCAATCGGGGGCTGAAGACTGCGGTTGTGTCACCAGTTTGATGGTCACTTAGGTTCATTCGTTGTGTTTGTTTTATATTTTAAGGCTCATCCTTTTTGACTTAATTTTTTAAATATGTAAAACATAAACGTGGTTCAAAAGTCAAAACTATATAAAGAAAAGAGGAGTACTCAAAGAAACCTCACTCCCAACCCCCTTCCTTCCACTCATTCCCACTGATGTTCTATAGATAGGCATTTTCTTATTTATTTGTTTGTTTGTTTAATATTAACTATAGTTTATTGTCAAATTGGTTTCCATTCAACACCCAGTGCTCATCCCAGCAGGTGCCCACTTTCCGCTCTCCCCCACCCCCCATCAACCCTCAATTTGTTCTCAGTATTTAAAAGTCTCTTACGGCAAACCATGACAGGTAGACATTTTCATTAGTTTTTGATTATTCATGCCCGTGTACCTTCTTAAAAAATAAGCACATATGTGCAGGCACCCGTATATGTGTTTAAATTTTACCTTCTATCTTATGTAAAAGGTAATACGCCATCTATGTAAAATTATAATATATATAGCAAAATATTGCCTTGCATCTTGCTTTTCTTTAAGAAAAACTCTGGAAGTCATGCCGTATTTTCCACGGAGATTTCCCTCATTCCTTTTGATGGCTGTGGAGTGCTCTGTCGTGCGGACGTTCGAGAGTGTATTCACCGAGGTGCCTATACGTGTCCTATCACCAGGGCACACGTCCGAAGGGCCATGGCTGGACACAGGCAAATGGTAGCTATTGCCAGACTCCCCTCTCGAGAGGGTGTGCTATTTTGTACCTGTACGAGCTGTGTGTGAGGGTGAGCACAGGCCTGGTTTTGGTGGGGCTGTTTAGGAAGAGGAGATGAGAAGTTCGAGCAATTACCCAATGACCCCTGCAATCCTGTGGCCAGGGAATGTTCAGTTTCCCAACACAATCCTTGTGCAGTGTGGGCTGACCGGCTTGCTTTTTTCTGTGTGACCACCTCAGAACTTCCTTTGTTCAGGGAACGTGACTTCTTTTTTTGGCATGTAGTGCCATATCGGCGTCCCTGGGTCCCTGGAACCAAGGACCACAAGCTCGGTGGCTTAAAACAACAGGAACTTATTCGCACGCAGTCTTGGAGGCCAGAATACCCAAACTGGTCTCATGGACCTACATCAAGGTGTGGACACGGCTGGGCTCCCTCTGGAGGTTCCCAGGACGGATCTACTTTGTGCACCTTCCAGCTTCTGCTGACTGCCAGTGTCTCTTGGCTTGTGGCCACGTCGCTCCGGTCTCTGCCCCTGTGGTCACACGGCTTTGTCCTCTGTGAGTCTCTGTGTAGGATCCTCCTGCACCTCCTTCGTCTAAGGTTATGTGTGATTGCATTTGGGGACCACGGAAGAATCTGGGATGATCTCCCATCTCCATATCCTTAATTTAATCACATCTCTAGAAATCCTTTTCCTTGTCTTCTCTCTCTCTCTCTCTCTCTCTCTCTCTCTCTCTCTCTGTCTTTTTTGGCCATCTAGGACAGCTTTCACATGTTCCAGAGACTGGATGAAGATATTTTTGCTGGGAGCAGTGGGGGGTGGGGGGTGGGGTGCTTATACAGCCTACCACAAGCACATGAGATTTAAAAAGTGTTTTTTTATATTAAATATAATTTATTGTCAGATTGGTTTCCATACAACACCCAGTGCTCATCCCAACAGGTGCCTTCCTCGATGCCTATCACCCACTTTCTCCTCTTCCCCACCCCGCATCAACCCTCAGTATTTAAGTCTCTTATGGTTTGCCTCCCTCCCTCTCTGTAACTTTTTCCCCCCTTCCCCTCCCCCATGGCTCTTTGTTAAATTTCTCAGGATCCACGTATGACTGAAAACATATGGTATCTTCTTTCTCTGTCTGACTTATTTCAGTCAGCGTAACACTCTCCAGTTCCATCCACATTGCTACAAATGGCCAGATTTCATTCTTTCTCATTGCCACGTAGTATTCCATTGTATATATAAAACACATCTTCTTTATCCATTCATCAGTTGATGGACATTTAGGCTCTTTCCATGATTTGACTGTTGTTGAAAGTGCCGCTATAAACATTGGGGTACAAGTGCCCCTATGCATCAGCACTCCTGTATCCCTCAGATAGATTCCTAGCAGTGCTATTGCTGGGTCATAGGGTAGATCTATTAATTTTTTGAGGACCCCCCACACTGTTTTCCAGAGTGGCTGCACCAGTGTGCATTCCCACCGACAGAGCAAGAGGGTTCCCGTTTCTCCACATTTCCTCCAGCATGTATAGTCCTCTGATTTGTTCATTTTAGCCACTCTGACTGGTGTGAGGTGGTATCTCAGTGAGGTTTTGATTGGTATTTCCCTGATGAGGAGCGACGTTGAGCATCTTTTCATGTGTCTTTTGGCCTCCTGGTTGTCTTCTTTTAGAGAAGTGTCTATCCATGCCTTCTGCCCATTTCTTCACTGGATTATTTGTTTTTCGGGTGTGGAGTTTGGTGAGTTCTTTATAGATTTGTATACTAGCCCTTTATCCGATATGTCATTTGCAAATATCTTTTCCCAGTCCGTCGGTTGCCTTTTAGTTTTGTCGATTGTTTCCTTTGCAGCTCAGAAGCTTTTTATCTTGATGAGGTCCCAATAGTTCATTTTTGCTTTTAATTCCCTTGCCTTTGGAGATGTGCCAAGTAAGAAATTGCTGCGGCTGAGGTCAGAGAGGTTTTTTTCCTGCTTTCTCCTCTACGTTTTTGATGGTTTCCTGTCTCACATTCAGGTCCTTCATCCATTTTGAGTTTATTTTTGTGAATGGTGTAAGAAAGTGGTCTAGTTTCATTCTTCTGCGTGTTGATGTCCACTTCTCCCAGCGCCATTTGCTAAAGAGACTGTCTTTTTTCCATTGGGTACTCTTAACCTGCTTTGTCAAAGATTAGTTGGCCATACATTTGTGGGTCCAATTCTGGGGTCTCTATTCTATGTGTCTGTTGTGGTCTATGTGTCTGTTTTTGTGCCAATACCATATTGTCTTGATGATTACAGCTTTGTAGTAGAGCTTAAAGTCTGGGGTTGTGATGCCTTCAGCGTTGGTTTTCTTCTTCCATATGACTTTGGCTATTTGGGGTCTTTTGTGGTTCCATACAAATTTTAGGATTGCTTCAAGAAGAATGCTGGTGCAATTTCGATTGGGATTGCGTGGAATGTGTAGATTGCTTTGGGTGGTATTGACATTTTAACAATATTTATTCTTCTAATCCATGAGCGTGGAACGTGTTTCCATTTCTTTGTATCTTCTTTAATTTCCTTCATAAGCTTTCTCTAGTTTTCAGCATACAGATCTTTTACATCCTTGGCTAGGTTTATACCTAGGTATTTTATGATTCTTGATGCAATTGTGAGTGGGATCAGATTCTTTATTTCTCTTTCTGTTGCTTCGTCATTGGTGTATAAAAAAGCAACCGATTTCTGTACATTGATTTTGTACCCTGCAACTTTGCTGAATTCGTGTATCAGTTCTAGCAGACTTTTGGTGGAGTCTGCCGGGTTTTCCAAGTAGAGTAACACACACTTTTTCATGCCATTCTCCAAACCTGTGGGAGGGGACAGATCCTGCCTGCCATTTTCATGTCACAGGCGGTGGCTGTAATGGCAGGCAAGGCCTCCCCCCCCGCCCCAGATCTGGAAGAATCCCTGAGATCAGTGTGTTCCTTGGAGAGACGGATGCCTGTCTCTAGACCCAACACCTGCCCAGACGCACTGCCTCTGAACAGCCTTGTGCTAGTCAGTGGCTCCTGGCTTCGCGAGGAAGCTGGGGGAGTGTGTTCTCTGCAGTCAGACAAACCTGCGTCTGACATTGGCCTCTGATATACACGGGCTCCGTGAACTTGGGATGTTACTGATCTTCCCTGAGCCTTGATTTCTTTTTCTTCATTTCTTGTAAACAGGGGAAAAATCCTAGAGACCGGATAATACTTGTAAGACAGAAACCACTCCCCAGTACTTGAGATGGAAGGAATGTTTCATTTCTTTGTGTTTCTACATCAAATCCTGCCTGGTCTCAACTTGCTCCCTTGGCAAGAATATCCCTACTGGTCACCCCAGGCACCTTCTCTTCCTGGGGATCGTGTCAAGATTCTAGGGCATAAGAAGAGACCCAAGGAAAGGGAAATGAGGCCATTCTGGTCACCACCCAGTGAGCCCCGTGCCTGGGTTCTACTGGAAGGTTCCTGGGTGGCTGTGCTCCTTCTGTACCCTCATCTCTCTCTGGGGCCCAGGGTCTCTCGTACCCTGGCCCTCAGGGGTGACCAGAGAAGTGCCCCTGGGCTACTCAAAAACAAGGTTTGTTTAGGGTGGCCTCAGAGGACTTCCTGACAAGCTCTATTCTTTTCAGAGATTGAAACCCTAAAACCTACACCCCAGCACATCCTGTGGGCAGTAAGGAAAGAATAAACCCTAACTAAATCTGGCCCACCTGGGAGTGAGGTGGGGAGGTGGGCGTAGGGAAGAAAAGTCTTTTTTTTTTTTTTTGAATGTTTATTTTGAGAAAGAGATTGCATGCACGAGCAATTGGGGGGAGGGGCAGTGAGAGAGGGTGATGATCCCAAGCAGGCTCCATACCGTCAGCACAGAGGCTGACACGCGGCTCGATCCCACGAACCGTGAGATCATGACCTGAGCTGAAATCAAGAGGCAGATGCTTAACTCAACTAAGCCACCCAGGTGCCCAGGGAAGAAAATTCTTTTTTTTTTTTTTTTAACCTTTATTTTTTAAACTTACATCCAAATTAGTTAGCATATATTGCAATAATGATTCCAGAAGTAGATTCCTTAATGCCCCTGACCCATTGAGCCCATCCCCCCCCCACAACCCCTCCAGTAACCCTCTGTTTGTTCTCCATATTTAAGAGTCTCTTACATTTTGTCCCCCTCCCTGTTTTTATTTTTGCTTCCCTTCCCTTATGTTCATGTGTTTTGTCTCTTAAAGTCCTCATATGAGTGAAATCATATGATATTTGTCTTTCTCTGACTGACTAATTTCACTCAGCATAATACCCTCCAGTTCCAACCACGTAGTTGCAAATGGCAAGATTTCATTCTTTTTGATCGCCGAGTAATACTCCATTGCATATATATACCACATCTTCTTTATCCATTCATCCATCGATGGACATTTGGGCTCTTTCCATCCTTTGGCTATTGTTGATAGTGCTGCTAAAAACATGGGGGTGCATGTGTCCCTTCGAAACAGCACACCTGTATCCCTTGGATCAATGCCTAGTAATGCAACTGCTGGGTTGTAGGGTAGTTCTATTTTTAGCTTTTTAAGGAACCTCCATACTGTTTTCCAGAGTGGCTGCACCAGTTTGCCTTCCCGCCAGCAGTGCAAAGAGATCCTCTTTCTCCGCATCCTCGCCAACATCTGTTGTTGCCTGAGTTGTTAATGTTAGCCATTCTGACAGGGGTGAGGTGGAATCTCATTGTGGTTTTGATTTGAGTTTCCCTGTTGATGAGTGATGTTGGCAATTTTTCACGTGTCAGTTGGCAATCTGGATGTCTTCTTTGGAGAAGCGTCTGTTCATGTCTTTTGCCCATTTCTTCACTGGATTATTTGGTTTTTGGGTGTAAGAAAATTCTTTCTACTCCCTGGACTTTTTAACAAAGAAGAATAAGAAAAATTGAGATTTTCCGCGGTGTCAGATGTAGCAGATGTTCAGGACAGGCAATGTCTCCCCGCAGCGCCCGACCCCGTCTTCGTGTCCTGACTGCAGTTCCACGGCCACAGTCTGCCGCTGATGCAGAATAACACGAAGGCCTGCAGCCAGTCCCTGATGGTGACAATGCTGGCGGGAGGGGGCTGTCGTTAGTTCTCCCCCATGGGAACTTCCTGGATAAGAAGGTAGATAGGGATGCAAGTCAAATCCACTGAGAAGAACTGGTTCAGTTCTGGTGGAGACTATACGGGAAGACTGAGTGGCCCTGGGACCGTGGCCTGTGGGGACACAAACCTCGGGAAAAGAACCTCGCCCACTCTCCAGGAGGCCCTGGCTTTGGCTGGGTGGAGACAAGACAGGTGGAGACAGATCAGGAGGATGGGAGGCACCTCATCATGTCGCCTGGAGGGGTGTGGTGTTTTGTGATGTAACCACACATCCCTGGCGTCTTCTGCTTCCCTCATCCTATCCCCCAGTACAGGCAGCAGGAGCACACAGTCAGGTCATTAGCTCTGGATTTCCAGCAGCCTAGGTCTGAGCGTCTGTGAAAGATCATCCAAAACCAGTTTTCCCTCCCCCGTGGCTGGACCTTTGGGGGGGATCGAGTGGAGAAGTGAGGGGGAGGGCTTTGGCACTCGTCGGGAGGGAAGGGTAAGCGGACCCCTCCCCAGAATTGGTGCCTGAGAGTACCTCCCGTCCCCCACACCGGGGTCCGGCCCCAGAACAGCCCTTTGCTTATCCTGGTGCCAGAGCCGAGGGGCAGAAATGGCCGGGCACGGCGTGTCCAGGCCCAGGGAGTTCGGGTGGCCCCAGAGGCACGGGAGCGACCAGCTGGCTCTGGGTGCTGAAGAGAAGCTTCAGCAGGGAAGCAGGGGAGAGACCTGTAACGAAGTGAGAGGCCGGGGCGCAGGAAGGGTCCTCCGAGGACCAGTGGGAGTGGTTCAGGAACAAGACCAGCATGGACCGAGGACAGTGCTGTCCTCGTGGGGGAGACGACAGGGGCCCGACAGATTCTCAGCCGCACGTAAGCCCAGCACAGCCCCAAGCTGGAGCTAACTAAACCAGTGCCGAACTGGCTGAAAATAAGTTTCAGGGAAATGGGAGCTTTGGAGAAGCGTCTGTTCATGTCTTTTGCCCATTTCTTCACTGGATTATTTGGTTTTTGGGTGTAAGAACCTAGAAACTAGGTTCGCTTACATTAGCACCCATTACGTTTCTTACTCCCCTAGCTTTGGGGCCTGAAGCATCTTGGGGCTGCGGCAGAGTCTGGGCTTCCTAATCACTAGATTTTTACAGCTCAGTTTTTCTAGCAGAGAATTAGTTCAGTTTCAAAGCCCCCTGCTTTTGGCCGCTTAATTTTTTTAAGAACAGACACACACACTCATGCACGCACATCCCCCCCCCCCCTCTTGCCCCCCAACGTTATCTTCTGCAGAAAGGGCACTGTGCACTTGCTTAGGGCATTTCAAAGAGGTGCGGCGTTGTCATTTGACAATAAAAGTGCAAAAGGAGGAATACTTGAAAATTATCTTCCTCTCCCTGATCACTCTCGTGAGCCTTTCCTGGGGTTTGGGGGTAAAGGGACACAGAGAATAATCTTTGGTTCTACTGCTCCTTCCTATCCAGCGCAGCTTTGAAACCCCTGCCTGTGAGAGGGGAGGTAGAAACATATATATGCACACATACGTATATAATTTATTTCTTACTCAGAAAAAAGTTTAACTGGGATGTATTGCCTACTTCCTGCGGCTGGGCCCCCTGCTAAACCCTTTACAAAGCTGGCTTCCTGTCACCCTCCAGACAAGCCCACGAGGTCACGGCTGTGATGTCTGGCCGTGTACTGCTCTGTTTCAGGCCTGAGTTAGGGTCTAAGGATGCTAAAGAGAATGACATGGTCTGTGCCCGACAGGAGCTGGGGGTTGAAGAAGCAGGGGTAAGCCCATCTCCCTGCCCCTGCCAGACATGTGAAGAAATCCCTGCCCGAACAAGGTTGCGAAGACGGAGAGAAGGGAGCGTTTGATTCTGCCTGGCAGGAAGACTTCCTGGAGGAGGTGTTGCCTGAAGTGGCCTTTAAGGGAGTGTATCAGAGTGAATGGCAGTCATGGATATGGTCATCTCATTTTGTGCAAATCCATCATGACCGCTCACAATTGTCAGGCCCGCCTTTGGTTGGTTGCCCCCAGACTTGGCTCCCTTGGTCCCTCTGTAAGGGACACTCTTTCTTCTCATTCTCCAAGGCTTGGCTAGGTGCCGGCCGGGCTGTGCTTCTGTTTCCAAGTGGAAGCAACAGCATCTTTTCACACCTTCCATACCTCCAGCTGGGAAGGGCTGCTGACCGAGTGAATGAACGAATGAATGAATGAACGCAGCAGGTGCCCCCGAAAGAAGCATAAGCCAGGACAAGGAGGCACGGGAGGCTGGGTACCCAGTTTCTTTGGGTCATGGTACTATTTTCAGTGTTTTTAGTTGCTTGAGACAATTACTTTGTGCTCCAAGTACACAGAGGATTGCAGATGAAATCAAATGAACAAGCAAAGCCTGGCTCATTGTGAAGGGCAGAGGTCACGGGCTGGGGGTCAGGAGGCCCACACATGACCTCTCCCTCCTCTTCCAACCTGGGGACTCCCCCAGAGTCCACACGCAAGGCACAGAATGAGGGCTTGGAGAGCCTTCTCGGTGTGGCAGATCAGCTCGCACTGGGGAGAAGGCCCTGGCCTTGCAGACTCGTGGTGAGGTGGGCCTTCTGCCCAAGTCCCGGTCCATTCACATGGGGACTTGCGCCTGCGTGCCACACGGGAGACCTCAGGTCGCATCTCTAGCCCAGCCATCCCGGACACTTCCACCAGGGCCACCCATAGGCTCTTTTAAGTCATGTTTTCAGTGACACCCATCACGTTTTCTTCAAGATTGCCCCCCGCCCCTCCAGCTTGGTTAGTGATGATCACACACACAGACGTGTGGCTCAGGTGCCCCTCCCTCGCTCCCTCCATGTTCCTTGGAGCACCGAGCCCTCTCACTTCTTCTCCCCGAGCGCCTCTCGTGGACATGCTCTCCCTCACCTGCACCCCTCTGACAGCCTCCCGCTCCATCCCCCACTTCTAGCCTTCCCTCCTCCTCCCCATCCTCCAGACCGGCCATCAGGATGTCTTTCCCATGTTCAAACCTCCCTGTGTCGCTCTCCAGTGACCTCCACTGTGCGTAGGAAAATACCCAGTGGCATGTAAGACACATGACGCCTCGGATTGTCTCCTAATGGCCTCTTCCCTGACAACCCCCACCCACCCGCGGGGCCCCCCGCCCCCCCCCCCCCCCGCCACCGCCCCGCATCCTTCAGGGCCCAGGGCTAGAGCATAATGATGCATAAAGTGGATTCTGAATTCAGATCTGAGCTCTGACACTAACTAGCTGTGTAACCCCAGGCCCAGAGAGGTTAACTAAGTTGCCAGGGGTTGGGGCTGCATGGAGGAGGAAGAGCAGGGTGTAGGAGCATTGGCCTCGGAGCCGGGCACCCCTGGGTTTGCATCCCAGCATGGCCTCTTGGAGGAGAGCTACTGGGAAAGGGGGTGGAGATGTCCTGGACAGGATACATGCCCTTCTCCAAAGAGAGAAGGGAGGGAGTAACAGAACAGACCCGTTCCTCCCTGAGTCCCTTAAGCCATAAGCCTGGCCGGTGAAGGGCAAAGAGGTAGCTCCAAGTTGGGTATGAGATGGGAATTTGAGCAACGCTAATAACTGACATAACCTGAAAGTTTGAGAATCTTCCCCGCAGGCCCTTATAGGATACGCTGCTCCCAGGGAAGGGACTTTGCCATTCCACACCTGTTGGGTGTGGTGTCCGGAGAAGGAAAACACTTTTTGCATTCACACCCCTCTCAGTGGCCCCCGGTTGATCAACCGTTGCTCATAGCTGGGCAGTCCTCTTCTGCCTTGGGCTGGCTTGGACGGTTTGGCTCCTGGCCACCTCTGGGCACACAGACGCTTCCCCATCTGGGCCTGCTGCTGGGGTGCACAGGGGTCCGATGGCTTTAATTCCAGTCAAGCTGAACAGCCACAGATGTCCAAAGCGAGATGGCAGGTGCCTCCTTGTCACACAGCGGGTCGGGGGGAGGGGGGTGGAGAACAGGGATGGGTGTCCCATATTCGGGGTAGAGGTTTTGGCTGTGTTGTGCGTGCACACATGCGCTCCTTGAGCCTGTTGTGGGACTTCTCCACCCGCACTTGCCCAGGCTGCCCGAACCTCTCAGGTTTCATGCCAAGAACAAGTAGGGATTAGTTCTTCCGATCTGCCTCCAACACAAAGCCGGACTGTTAATTACCGCATAAACACTGCAGAAAATAGCGTCATAAAACTCAGGCTATTACAGGGAAAAAATTCGACGAAAGATGCCCAGCGCACTGGGAGAGATGAAATGCCTCTTTCCATATGTAGGAGTTTTACCCAGCTGGTAATCCGCACTTTAAAGAACTTTCTTAATTTAATAAAGAGGTTATTTTAAACTCAGTCCTGGAAAACCCTCATACCTTCAGCACATGGTTGCAGTGAAATATCCCTCAACATGAAAATATAGACAGTTAGTTTTTTCTTCCCAAGTGCAACACGCGAGCCTCTCATTTCTGGTTTATTATGCTTTCTGTATCTCTGCTCATTTTTCTCCAGTATTGCATTAAGTATTGATATTGATTTCTTGTAAATGGGACTGAAATAGATGGCCCACGGTTTTTGTTATTGTTCTGTGGCACTTGTATGTAATTTATTACGGCTGCCGCGGAAGCTGCCCCTCGCTGCCACGGCTTAAATTAAACGTGCCCGGCTCTGGCCTCTGTGCATCACCTACATTTCTCATTCGGTATCAAAAATTATTATGTATAAAGTTTCTCTTTCCTCTCCCCGCCCCCCCCCCCCCCCCCAAAGAACAATCCCTCTGCCGTCTGTGTTGTTTGGAAAGTTTGTGCTGGTAACTTCTGCTGTGAGTGGATCCCAGGAGCAACAGGAGAGCCTAGATTCCCTCGCAGCAGCTCGGGGGGGTGGGGGGGGGAGCGGGGCTCGGTTTCTGGAAGGCCTGCAGGACAGGAGACCTGGATTCTGGGCCCGGTTTTACTCGTGCCCGATGAAGGGACCTGGGGCCAGTCTCCCTGTCTCTCGGTCTCGTGGAGAAGCCAGGACGGTCCACACCTGCTCCGTCCACAGGATCGTGAGGACAAGAGCTCCGGCCCGGAGCTGGCGGCCACGTGCGCTTCGCGGGTGTGACGTCCTTAGTGCCTGGAGCTAGGCTGGCGGGGCTGACAGGATGGCACCTCGGGGGCTCCAGGGGTGTCTCCTGAAGGCAAGGCCATGCGCATTTCTTCTGGGCCTGAGCAGCCAGGGGGGTCTCAGCCAAAGGGCGGTGCACGTTCAACCTTGAGGACAGAAAGCAGCCTTTCTAGAACAGGAGAGAGCAGGGCAAGGGTGAAGGGAAAGCATCCTGGCCAAAAAAAAAAAAAAAAAAAAAAAAAGGCGAAGGTCTCTCTGTTTGTTGGAGCTGCTTGGCTGGGCCAGGCCAGAAAAGCCACATGAAACCATCTTGGAGAAGAGCTCTGAGCGTGGCCTTCCGGAGCGCTCGCGGTCTGCAAATCACTCCTGCCTTCACCTCTAGGCCCCATCTCCCCTTTCATAGACTTGCACGCGTTAAACTTCTGGCCTGTGTGTCTTGCACCGTGGTGGGTGCAGTTTTAGGGGGCCCGAGGGTGAGCAGCTCCGGGAGCTTGGGGGTAAAAGGCCGGCTCAGCTTAACCTGCAGCGTGAGCGTGTGTGCGTTTGTATATGTGTGTGCGCGTGTGTGTGTAGCCGAGCGTGGGCGTCTTTATCTGCGACGCATCTCTCGCTAAAGACATGTTCAAGTTGCATCCTCTTAGATCTGATGCTTTTGGCCCACGTGGCTTTCACTCCCAATGATTTCGCATTAGGTGTGAAGGATTCTCCTGAAGAAAATCTGCCAAGTGCCAAACACGAGACGCTGTCCGCCTCCGCGTCCTCGGCTTTGTAAGGAACCGACTTAGACTTCTCCGCATTCGGCCAGGGGCAAAACAGCGTCTGTTAATTAGACTTTCCTTTCTATTGATAATGGGACCCACAGGCCTTCCACTGAAGTGGACACAGACCTTTTGTGGAGTGTCAATCTCAGTTCTGCTCTTGTGAATTAGGTCTGATTGTGCCATGAAGGGTCCCTCTTGAGCCGCTCTCTCAGATCTGATGACTCCCTCTCTCCCTTCGGCCACTTAAATAGGTCTGCGGGCTTCCTTCTTCCTGTCCTAGGCCTTTTTTGAAGGCTCTGCTTTTACTGGACTTGGGGCCTCACACCAATGTGCAACATTTTCCCAACAGGCAAGCCCAAGGCCCTTCTCTCCAGTTTGACCAGTCTTTCCTCCCTCCCTTCCTTCCATCCTCCCTTCCTTCCATCCTCCCTTCCTTCCTTCCTTCTTTTCTTCCTTCCTCCCTTCCTTCTCTCCCTCCCTCCCTCCCTCCTTCCCTCCCTCCCTTCCTTCCTTCTTTTCTACCATCCTTCCTTCTCAGACACAATCTGTCAAGAGAAGAGTACAGTTTGGAAACAGACATAATTCAGTGGTATGTCGGAGGGGGTACTGACTGTACCAAGTTGCCAAAGCTAACTTAAATTTTCAGAAAAATTTTCAGCCAGTTTTAGACACAACCGGTATTTAAAAATTAAGGGAGAGACTTACAAGTAAATAAATCTATAAAAAACAAAGATAATAAATGTTTAAAACTCACGATTGCCTGGGGTGCGTGGGTAGCTCGGTCGGTTAAGCATCCGACTTCAGCTCAGGTCACGATCTCGCAGTCCATGAGTTCGAGCCCCGTGTCGGGCCCTGTGCTGACAGCTGGGAGCCTGGAGCCTGCCTCGGATTCTGTGTCTCCGTCGCTCTCTGCCCCTCCCCCGCTCATGCTCTGTCTCTCTCCCTCCCAAAAATGAATAAATGTTAAAAAAGAATTTAAAACTCACTATTGCCTAATTATTTTATATTTTATTAGTATCTGTGCCAGGGGCCAGCAATATGTTTCGGTAAAAACCCAGATAGTGAATATTTTAGGCCTTGCTGGTTATATGGTCTCTGTCCCGACTACTCAGCTCTGTTGTATTACGGTAAAAGCAGTCTTAGAGGCTACATAGATGAATGGACATATCTGTATTTCAATAAAACTTTATTTGCAAACCAGACGGTCCTAGATTTGGCCCTCAGCCTGGACTAACCCTGACTCATGCCCTTGAAGTTATCAGTGTGTTTCCTATGTGCCTGGTGGAAACAGTCCTATAATGACGTCCTACCAACCCCACCCTCAGTGATCTCAGGTTGGTAGCTTGAAATCAGCCACGGTGGGACTATTTATGCCACAGCGAGTGGCAAACACTAATAATCCGGGATCTCTTCTCCCAGAGAACTGGCTAAACATTCATCCGTGCATTTGAATCCTGACTCTACATAGTGCACGTCCAAATCCACTCTATAAAAGAAACCTAATAACATAGAGAGCTCTGATGAGGTGCTTGCGAGCCTCGGGTCTTCCGATAGCTGATTTGGGGGCCTAAGAGCTCCTGGTTCAGCCCTGAACACAGTCCTCTATGACCTGGCTCCTGCCTGCACGTCCGGCCTCTTCCCCAACTGCAAACTCTGAGCCTGATCACCTCGGCCCCTCCTCTTCCTGTTGAAGCGTCGCACCTCTGAGGCTTTGCTCATCTTCTCCCTACCTACAACTCCCGCTACCCCTCTTCTCTGGACTCCGCCCCCAGGGCCGCTGCTCTCTGGCCCTTTCCCAGTTACTCCCAGGCACACCTATCCATCCTAAAGCCCCATATCCTTTGCAGGGAATCCCAAATCCTTCCAATGACCTTCCAGGTCCTGTGTGATCTGGCCCCTTGTATTCGTCATTTTTTTTGTTTTCCGTATTTCGTGATGCTTTGACCTCCCGAGGATGTTGCTGGCGACTAACCCATGGGTTAGCTAATCCCTAGAGAAAGCAAACAAACAGCTCACCGTTCACACGCGAACCAACCAATCCCAAACTCCCATCCCAGCCATCTCCTGTAACTGACTCACATACCACCCCGTGGCACCAACGTCTCCCCTGCCCTAAGTCACCCCAAGGTCAGGTACGGGTAGGTAGAGACCACCCCTGTCGCCCGGAGCCAGCAAGAATGGGTCAAACTAGCCAGTCCCAAGCCGCTTACCCTGCCCTGCCTTACCTTCCCCTGGAAACCACGGTAAAGATGTATGTCTGTGCTTTCCCTTTACTCCTTCCCACATGGCCCTGTGGGGCGTGGCCTGCCCTCTCCTCTAGGGGCTGCAGGGAAGAAACCCTTCTTTCAGTGGCACTGATCTCTCCATGTCGTCACTCAGTCACCTCCACAAATTAAATCTGGGTGCCACCATGAAACACCCCACATTACCTCTCCTCAGGTCCTCCCCCTCCCCCTTGGTCACTTCATTCCAGATGCACTGGCCCCCCCTGCTGCTCCGCAATCAAGCCAAATACGGGCCTGCCTCAGGACCTTTGCACTTGCTTTTCCCTCCACCTAGACTATGCTTTCCCCAGATGTTCTCAGGATTTACTCCCTCACTTGTACCAGATTTTTGCTCTGTTGATGTTTTATCAGAGGACTGCTCTAAGCACTCTGTTAATAAGCCCATTCCTCCACACTCCCCTGACACTCCCTAATTTCTCTAACCTGCTTTGTTTTCCTCTCAATCTCTTATTAACACCTGACATTCTACACGTTTATTTCTGTCCCCCCGTAAACACCAGCCCCATGAAGTCAGGGGCCACGTTTATTCATTTGTCTGCTGCTGCCTTCGTACCTAGAACAGCGTCTGGGATATAATGGGGGCTCGAGGAGTATTTGGTGCCTCCCCTGTGGACCCAGAACACCTTACCTCTAAGTCAGCACAAATCATCCTGCCCACAGTTGTTCCGTGTTGGTCTCTTCCACTGGGGTCAGGCACCAAGCTCCTTTGTCTTGGCATGTCCCCGACACAGGGTCATGCGGGAGAGCAGCTCAGCACGCCTGTGGGCTTACGCTGGGCCTTTCCCTGGTGGGGACTCAGAGGAGGGAGAGAACATTTGCAAATGAGAGAACAGGGAACTTACCCAGAGCAGTGGGAGGGACAAGAAGGGATATGCATGGAGTTCTAAGCAGCAGGTGTGCTGGGCAGACAGTGAACCATGAGCAGAGTGGCTGATGTAGACCAGTGCTGTGCTCAGGCTGCCTGCTGCGGCCTGTCTGACTTCTGTTTCTGATACAGTTCCTTGGGCAGTCTGCTCCTTGCGCATGCGTGTCCCCTCCTGCCTCAGGGCCTTTGCACATGCAGTTTCCGTTAATGGAACACTCTTCTGGCCCCAGCATCCACCCCCAACAACATTTACCCCTTCACTTGTCCTTCTTCTCTCAGCTCCAAGGTCAGAGAAATCTGTCCAGCCCTCCGTGAGCCCATCACTTCCCTCTGCCACCTCCTCCCATGACTGTGCTTCTCCCTTCTTATTTATCATATATTACAATTGGGGGTGAGTGGTTTTTTTGGGATTTGAGTAACATTGCTTTCCCTCTCTGGATGGGAAGCACAGGGAGGGCAGGGCCCGTGTGTGATTTGCTCAGCAGTGGATCTTCAGTTCCTAGCACACGCCTCGCGCGTGGTGGCCACTTAGCACACCCACACCGACTGAGTTGGGTCCAGCTTGGGAGTTCGCGTACGTGCCTTGGGTGTTACGGGGGACCAGGTAGACACGGCCCCTTTGCCTCAGGAGGAAACCGTTTTCTCCTCTGCGAAAACAACAGCCCATTTCTTCTTTTGTAACTTTGGCTTGCCAACCTGGAAGAAACCAAAGAGAAATAAGGCCCCCGGGCAGGCAGGGACAAAGGTTTAGGAGATTAATTCGGGAGCCCTCAGACATTTGCTCTGTGGCTCTGGCCAAAAGCGTAGAATTTTGTCCTGGACCCTCACCTGCTTCTCTTGTTTATTTCTCTGTCGGAAGTTGAGCAGGAAATCACGTCTGAGGAAACACAAACTGAAGAAAGTCTCTTGTCTCTTCCTTCTGGTTTGTACATATTTCTGCAAAATGAGGGAACCTGTCCGTGACCTTGGCGCTATGCCGAGACGTGCAAAACCTTTTGGAGGTGTCTCCGGGCACAACTGGAATGTGGATGGTCACCAGCAACCGGCTGGAGGGGATACACTGGTGTTTTCGTGTGACAGCCTCTGTGGGGTAACACAGCAGACCACAGGCCACCCTCCTGCTTCACCCGTCTTCTCCGTGCACGATAGCGGTCTGCACCTTTCACCCTAGAGGCTCTCCAGGCCCTTTGTCATCTGCTGCCTCCGGCCATCTGACAGAACGATGTCACCATCACTCAAGAAAAGGGCCGCACAGCGCGCCGGGCCGTGCGTGAGGGCCCACATGGAGAAGTGGGCACATAGCGATGGTTCCAGGGAGTCAGCGACAGGGCGCAGCAGCGGTAAGGAGTCCTGGGGTAGTGTCAGGTGTTTAGTGTTGGCCCCGTGGTTTGCTAATTCGGTGACCTTGTACCAGTTGTTCAATGTCGCGAAACCTCAGGCATCTTACCTGTAAAATGGGAAGAATGATAATACCCACCTTAGAGGTCATCGTAAGGATTAAACGAGCCGTAGACAGAAAGCCCTTAGCAGAATGCCTGGCTATAGTAAGTGTTCAGTCAGTGTTCGTTTCTGTTATGAAGGCTGATGGGCCTTTCCACAACCCTGTGTGGTAGAAATTATCATTCCCCGAATCTTCCGGGAAACTGAGGTCTAGAGGGAGCCAGTAAGTTGGCCCTGGGCTCAGTGCCAGGAGGGGGTGCAGCTGGGACGAAAGCAAGGTGGGGTCACTTTTCAGCTCACGGCAGGTAGGGCTTCCCATCTTTTGCTGGCTTCCACCATCCCCTTTTGTAGGAAGAAGAACGAACAGTTTGCAAGGTCCCGCTAGACAACAGAATGTTGAACGTTTTCGTGCACGTCTCTCTGTGCGCTTACGAGAGCTTCTCTAGGGAGTGTATACACGAGTATGATGGTTGGGTCATTGATGGGATAATATAAGCTATTCATCAAACCAGGACACTTGAGGTGAAGAGGCTGCTATTAATATTTATGTGGGAAAACAGGTATTTTCTTGGGACAATCCTAGTTTACCATGTACTGTGGTGTTTTTTTTTTTTTTAATCTTTAATGAAATATACAAGTCGTTTGAAAACTTTTTAGCCCAAATACACATACTCACCCCACTTCTGACTTAGGTGCTGAGGTTTTCCAGTATTTTAGTTCAGTATTTTGTTATAACAGAAATTTACTTAGATTTACCCATGTGTTTTCCATTTTATTGGCTCCCCATTCCTCCTTGTAGCATAGCTTTACCTTCTGTTTATCCTCATGAGTGTCTCATAGGTGTTCCTTAGTGAAGGAAGATGTTCCTTTAGATTTGTTGGTGGCAAAGTCTCTTTTGAAATTTCTATTTCTGTTTATAAAGTTGTGTGGGGCCCCTGGGTGGCTCAGTTGGTTAAGCATCGGACTTTGGCTCAGGTCATGATCTCACGATTGTGAGTTTGAGCCCCACATGGAGCTCTACGTGGAGAGTGCAGAGCCTGCTTGGGATTCTCTCTCTCTCCCTCTCTTTCTCTGCCCCCCCCCCCACCTGTGCGCACTCTCTCTCTCTCTCTCTCAAAATAAATAAACTTAAAAAATTGTATGAAGTTGCTTTTTATTTCAAACTATGTTGTTGAAAAAGAACTTTGTTGGGTACAAATTTTAGGTTGACAGCACTGAAATGGGATGATTCCATGTGATCAACATGGTTTCTACTGTCCCCATGGAAAATTCTGCTGTCAGTCGAATTGTCTCTCTGTGGATGGTCTGTCTTTTGTCTCTGGCTGCTGTTAGTGTTGTCCTCATGTCTTTGATTCTCTGCAGTTTTGAGACCATGTATCTATGTCTGTCTATCTAGCTTTTAAATCTTGGGTTGATACTTGCTGGCTCTATGGATTCAAATCTTTCATCAGTTTGGAAAATTTCTCAGCCATTTCTTCTGGAGAAATTCCCTTTTCTGTTTTCTGTATTCTTTCCTTCTGGGATTTTGCCTAGATGTGATTTAGAACTCGTAATTGTGGCCTTCACGAATCTTAACCTTTCCATCACTTCTTCAGTCTCCTTGCCTCCTGCAACACATTCTGTGCAATTTTTTTTTTCCAGTTCTCTCTTCCAGTTCACTGATCTCTCTTTGTTGTGTCTCATTTGTTGTTTATTCCACCTGTTGTATTTCCAATTCCAACAGTAATTTCATTCCTCAGGTCCTATTGGGTTATTTCTCGGATATACTTAGTTATTTTGATGGCCTTTTGTTACATGTCGATTTTGGTAATTCTAATATTATTTTTCTTAAACAGCCAGGGAATAGTTAATTCATATTACCTATTGAATAATTCTCACATCTGAATTATTGACCATCTAAGTTTATCGTTCTGTGTGTCTAATAACTATAAATCACGATGACTTGTTTCCTTATGTGTTTGGTGATCTCTTGCTTGTGGGCTCTTAACTGGTAGGACTCCTACAGATCTAAATAGGAGATGCTTTTTTTCACAAAGATGTTGTATTAGCTTCCTTTCTGGCTGCTAAGAAGGGCTATACAGACGTGGTCACTCTGAGGCTTAGTATCTCAGCTACAGGGCGTTGTTGGCATCCGTGTTCGGTACAACCCCATCTTATTTGTGTACTGCAGGGGATACTTAGCTCAGGTTTATTGATTTGCTGAGAGGGGATGAGAAGATCCTCGGACAGTGGCCTCACTTCTCGTAAGTCCATCAAGGGAACCAAAGCAACAGGCCAGTCCTTTCTGGCCTGTCATCTTCCACGTTGCTGGAACAGAAATCCGAATCCGTAGTTTTTCATAGCTGAAAATCTATCTACAGAACAGGTGAGACGACACTGGATCTTTCGGGAGACCATTTAGGAGACACGGCAACTTACCGGAAAGAAGTTCTGTTTGCAAGGGGCAGCGGCTTTGATGATGCGTATTCTGCTCGCCCCGTGCCTGCTACTTACTGAGATTTCCGGTGGGCCATATTCCAGGAAGCCTCAAACCGCTCTCCCCTTCCCACAACCAGTTGTACCCTATTTCCACTTGATGCTGTCTCCACGGGCCCCAGCTCTTGGCTTCGTGGCTCTGGAGCCTCCCTCTGTCTTGGCTTCCTTCCCTCCACGTGTCCTCACTGTGTGAGGCAGCCTTTCTTACGCCGGTGTTTGGTCCTCAAGTCTCCCAGTCTCTGGTGCAGCGAATCTCTACGCTTCCGTCCCCCTCTTGTGATATTGGCCAGAAACTCCCCACCTGAGCCTCGCCCCGGGGAAGCCAGCACCCACCTCTCCTTCTCTGTCAATGCCTGGTGTAGCCAATTCCAGGGCAAGGTCTCACATAAGGAGGATGGAAATGTGACATGTCAGTATTGCTTTTTGTGGTTAGTTTCTATGGTAGGCGGTTGATTTGGAAATGACACTCAAGTCTTTTTGAGGGTGGTAAGTTGGAGGAGCATTTTGTTTTATATGCCAACGTCTATTTTTACCTGTAAGTCACACACACACTTCCCTTTCCCCACTCCATTCCAATCCTTACTCTTCTTCCCCCCAAAAATCTTTAAAACTGGTTGGGGGGGCGCCTGGGTGGCGCAGTCGATTGAGCGTCCGACTTCAGCCAGGTCACGATCTCGCGGTCCGTGAGTTCGAGCCCCGCGTCAGGCTCTGGGCTGATGGCTCGGAGCCTGGAGCCTGTTTCCGATTCTGTGTCTCCCTCTCTCTCTGCCCCTCCCCTGTTCATGCTCTGTCTCTCTCTGTCCCAAAAATAAATAAAAACGTTGAAAAAAAAAATTTAAAAAAAAACAAAAAAACAAAAAAAAAACTGGTTGGGGTATGGCAGCGAGATCCAGAAAAAAAGATCTCAAGTTTTAGGGCCTGATAGACCTGCGTTTAGGAACAAAAATGTTTCTAAATCCAGTGTAGGTAAAGGTCTTAACAACCTGTCGGCATCAGAAATGAAGGAGTAAATCTTAGTGACTTTGGGCTTAGACGACTTCCTAGGTAAAGCACAAGCAACAAAAGGGAAAAATAGACAAATTGCCTCACGGACACTAAAAACTTTTGTGCTGAAAATGCTACCAGCAAGGATGTGAAAGGCCAACCCATTGCATGGGAAAAAATATTTGCAAATCATGTATCTGGTAAGGGACTTGTATCCAGACTACATGAAAACCTCTTACAACTCAATAATAAGAAGATAAACAGCCCAATTTAAAAATGGACAAGGATCTGAATAAACATTTCTCCAAAGAAGATAGACAAATAGCCAAGAAACACGTGAAATAAGGCTAAAAATCATTAGTCATTAAAGGAAAACCAAACAAAACCACCATAAGAAAAACTCTTCGTACCCACAGGAAGGCTAGAGCCAAAAAGGAGACACTAATAAGAGTTGAAGAGGCCGTAGACAAGTTACAGTCCTATGCATGGCTGGTGGGAATGCAGACGGTACAGTTACTTTGGAGAGCAGTTTGGAAGTTTCTCGAGGAATTAAACACGGAGTCGCCTCGTGACCCTGTGATTCCACTCCTAGGTATATACGCATGAAATGGAAACCTACGTCCTCGCGAAAACTCACACATCAATGTCCATAGCAGCACTGTTCATAATAGCCAAACAGTAGAAACAGCCCAAATACCCATCAGCTAATGAATGGGTAAATGTGATCTGTCCATACAAGGGAATGGAATTTGGCGGATGAATGGTAATGAAGCACTGACACCTGCCACCCTGGATGAACTGTGAAAACATTATGAAAGAGCCACCGCGTTGTGTGACTCCATTTATACGAACTGCCCCGCCTGGGTCCAGAGACAGGAAGCCGGTTGGTGTCAGGGCAGGGGTGCCGCGTCACGGGGGTAACGGAGGGTCTTTGCAATGGGTGTGGAGTTTCTTTGGGGATGATGAAAGAGTTTTCAAGTTAAACTGTGGTGATGGTTACAAATTCTATACTGAAAACGAGTGAATTATGTGAATTATTAGGTTTGGTAATTATATTCTGATAAAGCTGATTTTGGTTGGTTTGTTTTTATTTATTTATTTAAAAAAAATTTTTTTAACGTTTATTTTATTTTTGAGACAGAGAGAGACAGAGCATGAACGGGGGAGGGGCAGAGAGAGAGGGAGACACAGAATCGGAAGCAGGCTCCAGGCTCTGAGCCATCAGCCCAGAGCCCGACGCGGGGCTCGAACTCACGGACCGTGAGATCGTGACCTGAGCTGAAGTCGGACGCTCAACCGACTGAGCCACCCAGGCGCCCCGTGTTTGTTTTTTTTTTAAGTGAGCACATTCTTTCCTCTGTTTAGAAATCTAATTAAATCATGTTTCCAAAATGTTCCAATAAAATTCGGGTTGCCAGATTTAGCAAATAAAAATACAAGAAGCCCAGCTAAATTTGAATATTTGATAAGCAAGGGATACTTTGGTTTTTAGTGTAAGTATGTCCCAAATATTACATGAGACAAACTTATAATGAAAAATTCATATTTATTTGAAACTCAGATTTTATGGGGCAACTGTGTTTTTTTTATCTGGTTCCCCTAATCAAAATATAAGCCAAAGCCTTTTAATACATAACTATGCCACTTTCAAAACCACCATCTGTCCATATACATCCTATAAACCCAGTTTTCATTTTACTGGACATGAACCAGAGGCCTAACGGATGACTGACTTCTCCACGTGGGCCTAGTGGCAGTTCTAGGATCTGAATCCAGGTCGGCCTGACTCCTACAGCCAGGGTCCTCTACTCCGAGAGGCAGGCACAGGGCTACCTTGCTGTGGCTAATGGCGAGGAACCCGGCTCTCTCTGTGTTTCTGTAAGAGAAGGGAAGAAGGAAACCTTCAGTCCCCGTCACATCCCCAGCAGGGGCTCTGAGGCCCGGCTGCTGAGGGTGCTGGAGAAACAGAACAGTGAGTTCCCGTTAGAATGTTCTTTTCTGGGAGGAGATAACAGGATAATAGGTATCTTACTTGCTTCCTGTAAAAGGATGAGTGACAAAGAGTCACTTGAGATTAGAGTAATTCAGAACAAGTTAAGCCAATACCTGTGCTCCTTTGAGATCAATTTTTAATTTGAGGAGAGGAGAGAGGACAATCAGGATCTAAAGTAAAATGCGGCGTGCCCCCGCATAACCTCAGCAATCCGGGGGCTCTGGGAGGGGGTCTCCGTCCGTGTGCCTGGGGAGAGGGTGGGGGAGAAGGCTTCTGAAACCAAAGACGTAGCTGAGGAGCAGACGCTGTCTACGCCCCGCGTTTGGTCTTTGGTCTTCTCAGAGAGAACCTGGATGCATAAATGCTGTTTCAAGGGGGTGCAGCATTCTTGAATAAGGTACACGGGCACCCACTACACTGGCCACTGGGGAGCTGGGGTGATTTTTCTCTCCCTCTCTGCCATCATCATAACGAATTATTGCTGCCTACATGGTTGGGCCAGTGGGGTATTCCTCTCTCAGGGCAACCTGCTATATAACACCACCGACACGTAGCTGCTGCCACTCGGGAGCTCTCCATGGTATAGGCACAAACAGTGGTCGCTGAGTGAGCATCAGACTGCACCTGAATCATCCAGGGAAGGAGTATATATTCCTGGGTCCCATCCCTGCAGATTCTGATTCAGCTGGCCTGGCTTGGGATCCAGGAATCTCTGACTCTTAACAAGTCCAGATTGGAAATAGAGGTGAAATACCAAGACGCTCTACTGCGTGATTTTTAAGTTTGCCTTAGACAAGTTTTGGATGAAACTGATCTTTGTTTTCTGCAAAGGGACCGTGATATATCTATATCTATATCATCTATATCTATATCTATATCATCTATATCTATATCTATATCTATATATCTATATCTATATATCTATATCATCTATATCTATCTACCTATCTATCTCTTAAGAGTTCTCAAGTCCTCAGAAATTGATCAGCAGCATGTGCAGGAAAAATATTGAACTTGGATACAACGTACACTTAAAAAGCAGTTCTGTCTGATTTCTGACTTTGCTATCGTTGTTAAACTTTTTTTTAACGTTTATTTATTTTTGAGACAGAGAGAGACAGAGCATGAACGGGGGAGGGGCAGAGAGAGAGGGAGACACAGAATCTGAAGCAGGCTCCAGGCTCCGAGCTGTCAGCACAGAGCCCGACGCGGGGCTCGAACTCACGGACCGTGAGATCATGACCTGAGATGAAGTCGGCCACTTAACCGACTGAGCCACCCAGGCAACCCTATCATGAACAGGGGTGTTCATGAATTTTTAAGGTGCTAAATCATGCTATAAATACTTAGGACAATTGACTTTTAAAGCAAGTCTTGTGGCCAAACTTAAAAACAATTTTTTGTTTATTTATTTAATGTTTATTTATTTTTGAGAGAGAGAGAGAGAGAGAGACAGAGCCCAAGCGGGAGAGGGGTAGAGAGAGAGGGAGACACAGAATCTGAAGCAGGTTCCAGGCTCTGAGCTGTCAGCACAGGGCCTGACATGGGGCTTGAACCCACGAACTGCAGAGATCATGACCTGAGCTGAAGTTGGATACCCAATCGACTGAACCACCCAGGTGCCCCTCAAGTTTATTTAGAGAGAGAGAGCACAAGTGGAGAGGCGCAGAGAGAGAGGGAGAGAGAGAATCCCAAGCAGGCTCCCCACCTCCAGTGCAGAGCCCAATGCCAGGCTTGAACTCACGAACCCATGACATCAAGACCTGAGGCGAAGTTGGACACTTAACCGACTGAGCCACCTAGACGGCCCAAGGCGAAACCTTCTGTAAGGCATTGAGTCCACTTGTCATCTGCCAGCTTGCCTCTGGAAGTGAATGTGATTAGTGGAAAGATCAGTGCCCGGGGCTCCGTGGCTGGGTTTGGGGCGCAGCCCTTTCAGTCCTCGGCTGGATGAAGTGGGGCTTATTGCGCACCTACGGCGACTCCAGCTTCCGAAGAGGTGGAGGGGTGGGGACGGAAGGGGCCAGCAGAGGGGGTGCAGGGTGGGCAATGCCATGTCTTGAAACGTCTTCACTCCCTTACGGAATCCTACGGCATCTCAGGGTTTTTCCTTCTTACAGTTCCGTATTTTATCTTACTCTACGTTCGTTTTCGCAAAGTAGTCCGTTACTGTTTCCTAGAGCCAAATAGCTTACCCCCTGTCCCCCCACATCAGCCTAATTTATCATTAGGTGTCATGCTCCACTCAGGCTGTTCTTGGCTTCCGGCTGGAAGCTCTAGGTCCTCCCTCTGCCCCCTTCTGCCTTTGGCTGCAAAGACACGCCCCCACTCGCATGTTTTTCAAAATCTCGCCCCCCCCCCACCCCGAGAATCTATTTCATTGTGTAATACGTTCCTGGAAACACCAGAAGAGTACTCTTCACCTCAAAGTTCTAAGGTCTTCAGTTAACAAGAAATGCGTGATAAATACATACGCCAGAGCTCACGTGCGTGTGTGGTATTTAAGCCTCTGGAGTTTCAGGGTGACCTTAGCCTACAAAATAGATTCTCTTGCCTGTAGCCATTGATTTTTTTTTTTTTCCCCTCCTGAGCAGACATTTGCTCCTCCCTTTCATCTCCAGTGGCTCACGACTCCGGTGCCCATGGCGGGGTGGGGGGGGTGGGGGGGGTGGGGTTTGGAGGCGGTCAGAGGTGCCTGCTCAGGTGGGCCTCGCTTAAGCAGCCTTTCCTTGGTACCGTCTGTCCCGACTTCTGTCCGGTAGTGTGTCCTCTCTGACAGTGTCTGTTACTGCTTTAGACCATTTTTCACCTGCAGTCCACACCCTCTCTAATGTCACCAGAAGGAGACTTGTATTTTCTCGGGTGTCCCCTCGTCTCTCATCTCTTTGCCCTCCGATTTCTGGCCAGCTGGAGTCATGCGCTGGACCCCTGGGTCTTCCTGATTTGACTCGATCCATGTATAGCCTTGTTAGACCTGTGAGCCGTAAGGGTTCTCGAGTCCTCAGAAATTGATCAGCAGCACGTTCAGGGAAAATACTGAACTCGGGTACAAAACACACTTAACAAACAGTTCTGTCTCATTTCTGATTTTACTATCACTGTTGCGATGGTAGCAAGGCGATGTGCCCGCGGCCTGCCTCTGAGAGCCTCACTGGTCTGGGGAGCAGTGGGACCTGCAGTCAAGGTCACCAGCAGAGTGTGGTTGGAGGGAGGGAGCTGGGCATTAACCTCAGTGCCATCCCAGCCACTTCTGGTGCAGCTAGGAGGTGATGCCCCATCGCCTTCCGATCACCCCCATCGTGACTTCTTGAGTCCTCAATATTTCTCGTCATAAGATCCATAACTGATCACTCAGAAACGGCGGACACACGTGCTAGCCGTCCATTTCACCCAAAGTCAAGATTGCGACCGTGAAAACCACCGCACTGCTTTTAGCTGAAGGGAAACGGCCAGCTGAGATGATAGAGCTGCCCTCACCTGCGGGCTTCACCACGGAGCAGAAGCCAAGGTGGGGTTTGAAGGGCACTGCCAACGGCCTGGTTTTAATCCCATTCAAAGGTGCCTGAAAGAATGCACTTCAAAGGCCCTGGGGAAAAAAAAAAAAAAGATTGCAAATGGTGGGGATAGTGGGTTTAGCTACGGCCCAAGGAAACCCTTTGAGAATTTAGCTCATGGCTAAAGAGGCACCAGATGCAGCCAGATGTTGGGATGCTACTCAGGGATGGCATAAGCAGACACGGGAGGTCTTCAGAGTCGTCCAGGTGCTTCCAGAGTTGGCATTTACCTAATCTACTGCCGCTACGTGCCTTTGCCTTGCAGATGAAAATCTGTTTTCTTTGATTAGTTATTCAACCTGTAGGGAGTTTCTCAACCCGCTGCCAGGGGAAGTGTGGGAATTTCACGGATTATCCCTCTGCATCGGGATGGCACAAACATCTGTTTATGAATTCCCTCCCTGTAAAAGGAATCCAAATAAAACAACCACTCCTATAAATATTTAAGTACGGTGAGTAACTGTACTTTAATTTATGTGACTTCAACTCTTTGCCATTGAGAGGAAGAGGGAGGAAGGTGGTGGAAACAGAGAGAGAAGTAGATTGATTCTGCCTCCATCTCGAGGGTAGGTTTGCCGTGGAGCCCATCTGAGCTGGGCGAGCGAATCTAATGTTCCCTCGCCATCCCCTTCCCCTTGTGCTGAGCTTTCTGCTTCTCCCTGCAGGGGCATCTCACCATGGTGAGATTCTGTGGTCTGAAGATATTCATAACATCATAGCTCCTCGGTGCAAGCCAACCCAGTGTCCAGCTTAATTGAAGAGAACTTGTTATTATCTAAATGTTTATTATTCAGTTCTGAGAGCGAGTCTTTGGTTCTAGGTGATCACAGCCTGGCACAGACTTTTACAACCTGACCTGGGGCAAAATATCTTCTAGCGGAGTCCTTCGCTTCTCACAGGCTGTGCTCCCAGGGTAAAAGTTTTATATGTCGTTTCAGACTCCAAACATCCTCTTGAGCGAGGTAGGGGGCATTTATTTTTGCCCCATTTTTCAGACGAAGATGTGACGCCTCCATGTACCTTCTCAGCAGCACACTGCTAATGATTCACAGCTGGGCTCAGGGCTCTGCAAGTTCTCAAACCTCTCTTTCCACTTTGGGATGTGCCCCAGGATGCTGAGTCAGATTCTTCTGTAGGCCAATAGGAGAGTGCCGATTGCCAAAGTGGATTGATCCCTTTTCTGTGCTGTGCGTGCCTCATACTTTCCTCTGAACTGACCGCTGGTAGTCATAACCAGAACATCTTTACTGAGTAGATATATTTAAAGTGCTGACAGGAAGAAACCTTCAGCCAAGAATACTCTACCCAGCAAGGCTATCATTCAAAATAAGAGAGATACAACCTAGTAGAATTGATAAATAAATTTAGTCAGATCGCAGGGTACAAAATCAATGTACAGAAATCTGTTGCATTTCTATACACTAATAAGGTAACAGCAGAAAGAGAGATTAAGAAAACAATAACATTTACAATTGCACAAAACTAATAAAATACCCAGGATTAAACTTAACCAAGGTGAAAGACCTGTACTCTGAAAACTATAAAACACTGATGAAAAGAAATTGAAGACGAGACACAAAAAATGGAAGCACATTCCACGCGCATGGATGAGAAGAACAAATACCGTTAAAATGTCCATAACACCCCAAAGCAATCTACAGATTTAAGGCAATCCCTATCTAAATAGCAACAACATTTTTCAAGGAACTAGAACAAATAATCCTAAAATTGGTAGGGAACCATAAAAGACCCCAAATAACCAAAGAAATCTTGAAAGAAAAGAACAAAACTGGAGGTGTCACGAGCCTAGATCTCAAGAGACACTACAAATCCGTAGTAATCAAAACACCATGGTACTGGCACAAAAATGGACACATAGATCAATAGAACAGATTAGAGAACCCAGAACCAAACCCACAATTATATGGTCAATTAATCTTCAACAAGAAGATGCAATGGGAAAAAGACAGTCTCTTCAACAAATGGCATTGGGGCAGCTAAATGTGAAAGAGTGAAACTGGACCACTTCCTTACACCATACACAAAAATAAACTCAAAACGGATTAAGGACTTAAATGTGAGACCCTAAACCATAAGAATCCCCAAAGAGAGTACAGGCAGTAACTTCTCTGATATGAGGCATAGCAACATCTTTCTAGATATGTCTCCTGAGGCAAGGGAAACAAAAGCAAAAAAGTAACAATAAGCCATTGGGACCAATCAAAATCAAAAGCTTCTGCCCAACAAAGGAAACAATCAACAAAAGTGAAAGCCCACCGAATGGAAGAAGATATTCGCAAATGATGTATCCAATAATGGGTTAGTATCCACAATATATAAAGAATTTATATGGACAGAAGACACGAACAAACTTCTCCAAAGAAGACATCCAGATGGCTAACAGACACTTGAAAAGATGCACAACATCACTCATCACCAGGGAAATGCAAATCAAAACCACAATGAGATACCACCTCTTACCGGTCAGAATGGCTAAAATAAAAAACACGAGAAGCATTGGCAAGGATGTGGAGAAAGGAGAACCCTCTTACACTGTTGGTGGGAATGCAAACTTGTTCAGCCACTGTGGAAAACAGTATGGAGGTTCCTCAAAAAATTAAAAATAGAATTACCATATGATCCAGTATTTCCATTACTGGGTAGTTACCCAAAGACTAGAAAAACACTAATTTAAGGGATATATGTATGCCTATGTGTATTGTGGCATTATTTAAATAGCCAAATTATGGAAGCAGCCCAAGTGTCCATCGATAGATGAATGGATAAAGACGATATAGTACACACACACACACACACACACACACACACACAATGGACTACTATTCGCCATAAAAAAGAAAGAAATCTTACCATTTCAACAACATGGGTGGAATTAGAGGGTATAATGCTAAGAGAAATAAGTCGGAGAAAGACAAATACCATGATTTCACTAATAGGTGAAATGTAAGAAACAAAACAAATGAACAACAACAAAAAAGAGACAAACCAAAAAACCAGACTCTTAACTACAGAGAATAAACTGACGGTTAGCAGAGCAGAGGTGGGAGGGGAGGGGTGAAATAGGTGAAGGGGGTTAAGAGTGCACTTGGCATGAGAACTGAGTAAGGTATAGAATTGTTGAATTGCCACACTGTATGCCTGAAACTAACATAACACCGTAGGTTCACTCTCCTGGAATTAAAGTTTAAGAAAGCGTTAGGAACTCTGTGCACTCTTCACACGCTCCCTGTACATATCAGTTGACTGAATTCAGTGCGTCAGTGGATGAGGAGGGGGCCCTGGCAGATGGCGGTGCCATAAGGTGCTAGAAGAGGGATGGTGGTGTCGCGGTGTGGAGACCTCTCTTCTGGGGACCGGTTGGATTAAGGAAATAAACCTTTACTGTGCCTATAGCTGTTCGTGTCACAAATACAGACACACAACTCGTGAACTGTGGAGTGGGATTCAGACACAAATGTATGGCTCCAAAGCCCGGGCTCTCTCAACCACCATGCTATTGGCTTCCTTACGATTGTTGTTGCTGTTTTAGCTCTTGAGAGTTCGAGTCGCCCACCAGTGGCTTAGCAAGTGGTGGTGCTCGTTTGCAAGATCACCAATTGTGGTATCACATCCTCGTGATCCACGTCTGTGAATGTGTTCTGTTGGGTGGGGCCAGAAGGGAAAGGATGTTCTAGCACAGTCATCTCCGTCTCTGCACAAAGGGACCTAAGAATTTCCCCCATCAATAGGTCCTTAGCAGGTCGCCAGTTTTCCTGATGTTCCTTTTTATATGTCGAGGTTAGGTCATGCCTCTGAAACCCCCGTCTTCCTCACCAGCCCTTCTGGGAGGCTTGGGGGGCAGGTTCTTTTCCCTTTCATCCCATAGTTTTTTGAGTGCACCTCCTGTGCCAGGCACCGAGCTTAGCACTGAGGAGCCACAAATGAAGGAAGCCCTGCTGTCACGGTGTCTCCGTTCCAGGGGGAAGCGACTCATGAGTCACACAGATCTTCAGGGGATTCGGCCACATGAAATGAAGGAGAAGCAAGGATGCTAGAGGGGTGTAGACCTGGGGGACTGGCCTAAGCTGGGAATGAAGAAGGTTTCCTGCGGACGAGTCTGAGTGTGCTGGGTGTATGGAGATGTTCCAGGTTCCGGTCAGTGCATGTCCAGGGAGGGCATGGTGGGCTGGAGCAGGGGAGGGAGACCCCCGTGCCTGGATCCACATTGGGGTGGAGGGGGCGGGGGCTGGCTCTCATGGTGAGGTCGCACAGCTCTGAGCGGACCTCGAATGGGAGGAATTACCTGTGTCTTATGATAGAGTTTGGAAACAACCCTTTCATTCTGTTTAGTGTTCAGCTTCGGGAATAATCTCCCAGACTTCTGAATTAGCATTATGATAGGCATGGGAACATGCTTGTAACATCGTTCTGATCCTCTGGCCTCAAGTTTTCATTTTATTAATCTCTTGTCATCATTTCCTGCTATTTCGGGTGACGTTTTATAGGCTCTAAACGTTTCTCATACCGCACAATGTCCTCTCTTCCCTCAGAATCTCTGCCTTACATATTGCATGATGAAATTCTGCACATACGTGGAACTTGACATAGTATACACAGAAGGTACGTGAACTTGCCACCTGGCCAGAATGATAATTAAATGACTCATCCTATATGCAAGAACATTTGGGTTTTTTCCTCATCACTTTCTATTTTATTTACTTTTTAAATTAAAAAATAAAGTTTATTTAGGGGCACCTGGGTGACTCAGTTGGCTGAGCGTCCGACTTAGGCTCAGGTCATGATCTCACGGTTCATGGGTTTGAGCCCCACAATGGGCTCTGTGCTGACAGCTCAGAGCCCGGAGCCTGCTTCGGCTTCTGTGTCTCCTTCTCTCTCTCTGCCCCTCCCCTGCTCATGCTCTGTTGCCCTCTCCTTCTCTCAACAATAAAGAAACGTTAAAAAATAAAAATAAATAAAAAAATAAATTCATTTAGTAACGGCAGGAGATTTTTGCTATTATTAAAATTGTTATTAATTTTACAAGAAAACTGATATGTGGTTTATTAGGTTTTTTAAAGAGTGTTATTGAGGTCTGATCAACATGCAGTAAACATCCCAGAAAAGTATAAGCTTTTGACACGGGGAAGTCTGAAGTGTAAGGTTTGACATATGCCCACACTTGTAAATCCGTCACTGCCGTCAAGATAACGAACATCACTATTCCCCCTTGTCCCTCACCACCGCCAATTACTCCTCTGCTTTCTGTCACTACAGAGTCGCGTGCATTTTCTAGAGTTTTAAATAAAGGGAGCTATACAATACATACTCTTTTCCGTCTGGCTTCTTTCATTCAGCATAATCTGTTTTGAGATTTATCCAGATGGTAGTATGTGTGAATAATTCATTTCTTCCTCTTGCTGAGTAATATTCCATTGTGTGGGTATTCCACAATTTGTGTATCCAGTCCCCTACATGTAGGCATTTGGTTTGTATCCAGTCTGGGGCTATTACAAATAAAGCTGCCGAAAGCATTCATGTCCAAGCCTTTATATGGACAGACGCTTTCATTTTTCTCGGATCAGTTGATCTAATCATCTGAACTTTTGCTTTGTTCCCAATCAGATCTTTCCTCTCTAGAACGTGCAGCATGCTCCCCGCTTCTGGCCAGACTAGGCGTTTGTATACCTCAATTGAAAACAACGCCGGCCAGTGGGTCCTGGTCTGAGGAGCTGGGCTTTAACTTGGGAGCTGGGAGGTCGATGTGAGTATACAAATAGCTGAATTAGCGGAGACAATCATCAGGAGACCACTCTTTACGGAAACCAATCTGAAGGAGGAGGGCAAACTCTCTGTCTTTGTTTTGTCTCACCACTGATGCCTCCTCCCTGCCACAGGGTTAGCAAACAATGCATAGGAACAATCTGTGGGCTGAATGCTTTCTGGTAAAGGGTTGTTATTGTCTGTTCCCAAAGGAGATGACACAAAACCAACAGGAGTCTAAGCTGGGACAGGCGTTATTGATGGTGTTTACCTCTCATTAGGAGGCCAGAACAATTCCCTAATTGCAAAAAGCAGGTTCTAGGAAATGCCTTATTTGTAAACTGTGCTTCACCCAAAACAGTCACTAACAGAATAAACAGGCGATTTAGAGCAAGCCAACTGCAATTACGAAACGCATTTAATGGCCGAAGGAATCTCGGTGATATTTTGCAAAGGCTGGGGTCTCTCCCGCCTTTGAAGAGCTGAGCTAGGCCCACCGGACCCCACCCGCCTGGCTCCCCAGGACTGGGGGGGCCGGTTTTATCACTTCCTTTAAAAATGATAGGGGCGCCCGGGGGGCGCAGTCGGTGGAGCGGCCGGCTTCGGCTCAGGTCCCGATCTCGCGGTCCGCGAGTTCGAGCCCTGCATCGGGCTACTGGGCCGACGGCTCGGAGCCCGGAGCCTGTTTCCGATGCTGTGTCTCCCTCTCTCTCTCTGCCCCTCGCCCGTTCATGCTCTGTCTCTCTCTGTCCCAAAAATAAATAAATGTTGAAAAAAAATTTTAAAAAAATGATAGCTTTCTGATTTTAAAGCCAATGCATTCTCATTATAGAAAACTTATCAAGGACAGAAAAGAAACGCAAAGAGAATGAAAATCTCCCATCATCCTCCCTTTCAGAGGTAACACTTAACATTTTCGTTTATTTCCTTCCTTCTCTTCAGCTTCCCCATATACCATAGTGTGTCCTGACTTTTTTCCTCCTAGGCATTATTACAGAAACATTTCACCAGGTTATTAAAACTTTTTCTTTGCAAGCACCATGGTAATGGCTAAAATGATATCCTAATATATGGGCTACCCACAGTTGACTTAACTATCCCCCTCACTGTGGGAATTTAAGCTGTTTCTGAATCGTTCCTTAGCATAAATAATGCTGCAATCAGCATCTTTGTGCAGACCACTTTTCACTGCATTTGGAATCATTTCCTTGGGATATTCCACAAGTGAAATTTCTAGATCAAAAGTGCGAATGTTCTTGAGGCTCTTGATAGCAATTCAGTTAATGTGGTCCATGGACGGTCTTTCTCCAGGGGTCATCCAAAAGACTAAGCCAAAGGACGATCTCCAGGGTTAATTATATCAGGACTGAACAGGATCCTGTTGGCACCTTTGGTTGTGGAGTGGGGGCCAAAGTGCCGTGAAACTAAGAAGGGGGATTGCTTTGCTTGAAAAGAAGGCTGAAGGACATCAGAGGGCAGGGTTTTCCAAGAGGCCGCGTCATCCGTACGCAGCTTAACAATGCGACGTGGAGGGAAAACCCTCCCTACGAGATGGGTCAACGAGCCACCAAGTATTGTCCAGGTTTGGGTGGAGTGCTAGAATCCTCCACAAAGATGACGGGGATGGGGCGCCTGTGTGGCGCAGTCGGTTAAGCGTCCGACTTCAGCCAGGTCACGATCTCGCAGTCCGTGAGTTCGAGCCCCGCGTCGGGCTCTGGGCTGGTGGCTCGGAGCCTGGAGCCTGTTTCCGATTCTGTGTCTCCCTCTCTCTCTGCCCCTCCCCCGTTCATGCTCTGTCTCTCTCTGTCCCAAAAATAAAAATAAAAAACGTTGAAAAAAAAATTAAAAAAAAAAAAGATGACGGGGAGAGGCCAGATACCACGGTGGTTATGCTTTAGGTTCTGCCTCTGAGCCTCAAGACTGGAGTGACCGTCAACACGAGTTGTCAGTAATCCAGCGTATTTCCCTTCTTTAGCTGCCTCCTGAAGGTTCTCATGTATTGTTACTCCCCTGAGAGTCAGAAGAAGTGCTATTACTATTTAAATCCCCTCTGGTTTAGTAGGGAGGCTAGGCATACAGCCGGTGCTTACTAAATGAGTCCTTACGTTCCCTAAGGTCGGGATCAGTGTCTCTTGACAGTTTCTCCATCCCCAGTGTCTAGCCCTGTTCCTAGCATACAGTAGGCATTTAGTAAAATTGTTCTAATGGGATTGAATGCATTCAGGTAGCTGCTATTTCGTAACCGGTGAGCTAGATTCATTCTTACAAGTACTTGTGAGAGGGACAAAAAAACCAAAACCCACTACGTCTGACTGAATTCCACCTGCTCATTCCTTGTTTCCTACCGCTCCTCACCCTGCTTCTGCTTCCCTTGCTCCTACCCAACCACTGAATCACACAATGGTTGGATCTCTTAACCAGAGCCAGTGAGCCAAGCCCATGGGGATGGTGGGTGTGGTGGTGTCTTTCACTAATGAGGAAGCAGAGATATAGAAGTATCTTCCCCACGCTGCAGAGAAACGAGCCCGTCTGGATCCTGGATCCTGGTCTTGGAAGAGCTGAAGTGGTTATTCATCCAGGTGTTAGCTAGTAACTCACTCGGACTAGTTCGCTACTCCTTTATTTCAGATTCCTGCAGTAACTCCCCCCCCCCCCCTCCCCGCTGGGTGAGGCTCTCGATCGTCCTGGTCAGCGGTGGGACCCAGCTAGCAGACTGACACTTCACTAGCCGTGGCTGCCACTGCCATCACATCACCTAGAACCGTTTCAGACCTCGCGTTCACCATGGCAACAGGCCAGCACACAGCCTCTGTGTTTCCATGATCTTTTGTTGCTTTCCTAAATGTAGATGTTTCTAAGCCACGATTTTCTCAGCCTCTTAATTATGTGCTAGAATTCTTTCTGTCTGAAGTGTGCTTCTCTAGCATTTGGGAAACAAAATTCGTGAAAAATGGTGTGAATTCCAAATCGTAGGAAATGGAAATTGGCCTAGGCACTGACCAATGTCAACATTTGAAGTCTAAGTGAGATTCTGGAGAGAGGGTATAGAAAAACAGTTCAATCAAACCGTGTTGTATCCTTTTATGGAAAAGAATCCGTTCCTGTCCAGGATGTGGTTAGGCTTCTAATCCAACCCTGTTACCATGAACTGGACAAAATGCTATAGCAAATGACCCCCAAATCCCTGTCGCTTGAACATGACACAGATTCATTTCTATTTCTGTCTTCGCTGTCTTTTGTGGATCGTCAAAGGCCTCTGTTCCACACAGTCACTCAAGGACCTGAGGTGACCAAGGCGCCATCATCAGCAATGTGTGGTTGCCGTGGAAGTGGAAACAGAGAGTCGCCTCTTGGCTCTTCTAGACTTCAGCCCAGAGGTGACGCATTGGCTGGAACTACTCACCTGACTCCTCCCACCAACTGCAAAGGTGGCTGGAAATGTGGAAGCAGATGGAATATTTTTTGAATGCTACTGCTTCTGCCAAGGCTGATACCAGTGGTCAATTCTTTGGTTTGTTTCTTTCTATCCCTTTTTTTTTTTTTTTTTTTAAGTAGGTTCCACTCCCAACATGGGGCTTGAACTCACAACCTGGAGATCAAGAGTCACATGCTCTGTTGACTGAGCCAGCCAGGTGCCCCTGATCTGTTTATTTCTGAAGGGAATTGAAAATTGGATTTTTTAAATCTCTGTTTCCCCAATATGGGAGCATCCATGTCTATATCTCTATTTCCATTTGGAGTTTGAGTTCCAGGAGGGGAAAAACGTTACTTTAATTCTCTTTGTATCTCCAGGGCCTAGTAGACCGTCGGCCACAAGTAGTTGTGTAATCAGTGGTTATTAAACGAGTAAGAGAATAACTGACTGCATAGAATGGTTTACACTCTCAGAAACGATGTCATGATATGACCAGGAGTTTGTAATCATGGAGCTCCCCAGTGTCAGAGGACAGAATCTTCCCTGATGCCTCATTTGACCATGAGGACGCAGAGACTGGGACACCCACCGGGTCAGTGGCAGGGCCAACGCTATTCTTCTCCACGGGACTTTCTTGGAAGATGTCGTGTAGGTAGGGATAAGCAAGGTGGGGACGAGCCTTTGTTTTCAAGGGCAAAGGTTAGTGGAAACCGGAGCCTCGACTTTGTCCCCCTGTCCCCCGCCTCGTCTGCATTTTCTCCCTTAGTATCAGCACTGAGGCCACTTTCCCGTTACTCAAATCCCGTGAACTTGACCTGGTTCCCAGCCTTCCTTGGGACTTAACACTCCCATCTTGAGGCAGCAAAGTATAGTGGAAAGGGCCTGGACTTCAAATAAGGGAGTTGTGGCTTTAAATTCTGATTCTGCGAAGTAGCTTGTGCGGGGCCTCGGGAAGGCTGCCCACCCCCTCGGCCTCGGTGTTCTCACCTGGGAAGTGCCCATCTCACCTGGGCTAGAGGAGACAAAGGCCAGGCCGGTGAATAATGAGATGTTCCCATGTCTTGACAGGAGCTGGTGAGCCAAGGCCACTGAGCTGCTGGGAGTGGGGGTGTCTGCCCTTCAGCTGCTCAACTACGTGAGGAAGCGGAGAGGCCGGTCTCCTCCTCTTCGAGCGATGGCAGGTATGCCCAGGATTTAGGGCACAAAGTAGGTGCTCAGTTCATGGGTATTGCTCACAACCACAATATTAAAATAAGCTCGCTCCCCGTTCTTCTCCAGCTGTTTCCTAGTCCTAGTCCAGAACCCCGCGTCGCTCCCCGAATAAAGGAGGGGTGACTTTGCCCTACATGCTTTTGGGACATCCCCGAATGCCAGCTTCCTCCCCGTAGGGATGGGGTGGGGATCTGCCATCCAAAGCTCCAGAAAGCAGATTTCCTTCCCTCTAACACATTGTCTGCACCGTCAGAGGGGGGAGGCGGGAGAGAGAAAGTAAGGCTTATCAGCCATATGGACGCACCCGTCCAAACATCACACACCTCGTCTCGGCTGCCGACTGTAGGTGAGTTTGACATGGTTTGTAAATTTCATTGTCAGCAGACGGTGTGGGTTCAGAACGCTTAGGTTATCAGCGCGTGGGTAGAATCAGTAGCTCTGTTTATTAGCTAAGTATGTTGGGTGGCCATGACTGGGGACGGAGTGCACCCCAAGGCATTTGAGACCCTGCAGGAGCCAAGCGCTGAAGAGGCTGGGCATCCCTAGGAGGCCCGGAGCTCCTGGGGAGAGCGGAGCCTCTGTGGCAGCATGCTGGTTCCTGGGGCTGCCCTTGGAACGCACGGGCCTCCCTGCAGACGGCCAAAACTCAGTTCCACGCTCTGTAACAAAATGGGGACTCGTGTGTTTGCTGCAGAAAGAGTCCCCGGCTGCAGGACACGGAGCTAGTTACAGGAGAACTTGAGGTCCGGAGGGCTGGGCGAAGGGTGGGGGCCTAGAACGTATGCTCCAGATGCTGGGTGATGTGCCCTGAGTTCTCACACCAGAAGGTACGGGGTAGTATGCCCATTTCCCAGTTGAGGAGATGAGGCATTTAGATGCTAAGTAGCACACTGCTGTAGCCACCACCCCAGCTGACTTCAAGTGGTCAGAAAGCGCCTGCTGGGCCCTGATCTAGGTAGAGGTGTAGTGACATACTGGGGTGGACCATCCAGATAACCCTCTCCGGCCAAGGCTTTCATTTCCTGCCTCCCCCACCCCAGCTCCTGACAGCCCATTGCTGAGTTCTCCCCTGAGAAAGAGTCTTGGCCTACATGCCCTGAGGTTTTGTGCCCCCCCCCCCCCCCATGACTGGTTCAAGGGCCCAAGTCCCTTAGCTGCATTTGGGACAAGTCCACAGAGCCATCTCAACCCCAGAGAGCTCATGGGCTTAGCTGAGGCCTCTGTTATGATTCGACAATTATGGTCAACTCTTTCTCTGCCCTTTCCGGCCGGGGCTTTCCGGTACTGTGTGGGCACAGAGAGCACTCCTGGAAACCTCCTGTCCGTCCACACATCGCCCCTCTTGTCTCCTGGCTCTGTGTGTCCTGATCCCCTTGGGAATACCATCTCCATTCTTTACTTGCCTAACTTACCTTCTGAGATTACAGTTGACCAAATAATGATAGATAGCACGGGGCTCTCACCGGGGGCCAGGCACTGTTCGGAGCACTTTACGCACGATGACTAATCCTCTCTATCACCCTATGCCACGGGTTCCATTGTCATCTCCATTTTGCGAATGAGGAGCTGGAGGCACAGAGATGGTGAGAAACTGGCCAGTGTCACACAGCTTGTATGGGTGGGGAAGCCAGGATTTGAACGAGGCAGTGTGAAACTGAGGCAGGGCTGAGGGAGAGGCTGCCTGAGAGGAGTCATCAGAAGACGGAAGGCCAACAGGGGCCAGCCCTCTTGAGGGTCATCTGGTGAGCCGAGCACAGGATGTCAGCCACAATGACTGCAGCTAAACTCGCCGGGCACCCAGTATATGGGCGGGCCCTGCTTAGTTCCCTGACGTGACAACTTTCCCCAATAAAGACGGTCGCGCTTGATGAACATGTCGGAGCCTACCCTGGGGAACTGGAATTGCAGACTCACAGAGAATGGCGGGCTACTAGTTCGTTCTAGAGAACAGAGACAGCGGGACGGCAGACAGCAGGAGCCAGGAGGGCGGGAAGGCACGAGATGCCAAAGCCCCCCAGCAAGCAGTAATCCCACGGTTGAGAGGAGTACTGTTCAAGGGGTAGAGGGTGCCAGGAAAGGAGGGTGTCACTGGGCTGAGTTGCCCTAACGGCCGGAGGTTGAGATGTTGTCTTTGAGGAAAGCAGGTTGCCAGCGGCTCGAGTTTAGACGTGTCCTGAACCACCTTCTGTTCCCAAGCTGCACGCCGTCTCTATGAAGCCTGGTAGTGCCCTTCTTATTTTCATCGTCCCCAAGGCCAGGTGTATCCTTATCCATATCCCTCAAGGTCATCTGAGAGTGTCTGTTCCTTGACCCCTAAAGAGCTAAACCAACACATAGAGCACACCAGAAGACCATTCAGAGCAACACTATTCTCATGTCAAAATGCCCCACAAAGCTACCAGTGGGTGCGTAGAGATATAGCCTTTGGGTAGAGATGTTTAGCCAGGGAACCCTCGTGTCCCCTGGGCAGCCTCGCCCGGTTTGGTGGCTCACATTCAGCCCGGGCTGATGGCACAAGTTTCATCTGTGGAGTGATAGCCTTTGAATGATAGCCGGGAGGACCTGACCGTGCGCCACGGTCTCTCCACCCACTTGAAATGAACACAACTGCCGATACTTGAATGTCTTTTCCTTTTGAGGCGAAATTCACATAACGAAGGTAACCATTTTAGTGTGAGCGATTCAACGGCATGTGGTACGTTCACCGTGTTGTGCGATCACTCCCTCTGTCTAGTTATAAGATATTGTCATCACCTCTGAATAAAACTCCATGCCCATGAAGCCCCCTTTCCATTCAGTTCCCACTTCCCACCCCTGGAAACCACCAATCCGTGTTCTGTGTCTGTGGATTTGCCTTCTGGACGTTTCACCTTTCGTGATGGCTCTTGCACTCAGCATCATGTTTTCAGGGCTCACCCATATTGTAACAGGTGTCTTTCCCTTTCTACGGCCAACTAATATTCCACCATGTGGATTTGCCACATTCTCTTTATCCATCCATCAGTTGATGGACATTTGGGCTCTTTCTACCTTTTGACTATGGTGAATAGTGCTCCTCTGAACATCCTTCTGATGTTTTTTTTTTTGAAATTAGAGAAACAGGGAGGGACAAGCCTGGGGCCAGGTGCCCTGATATCCACGCTTGTCCCCGGAGCCTCCTGGGCAGGGCAAACATAGAAAGGATTCCACCCTAATCCTGCTTCCACCCTAACGGGTTTAAATGGTAATATTCGGAGAGTCTCTGTAGGCCTCCCTCAAACCCACCTCTTAAAAGCCCACCCTGAGGTTGCTTAAGAAATTACCAAGTAATCGAAGCGATAACTTTCAAGACCAAAATATATACTCTTCTCCTTCGTAGAACACAGCGTCCATAAGTCCTGTGATGATTTTAGCTGTTCTTGGGAATAAGCCGACACCTCTGCTTCCCTTGTGCTGCATGAAGCGTGGAAGGGAAGAAAGGTACAATCCGAAGGGAGTCATAAGCAGAAAAGAAAGAAATGCTCTTTTTTAAATTCTCAAAACATTTAACCCCCTAAAGCACAAATAAAACCAACTTCCCCTGACCCCAAAGAGTCCGGGCTCTTGTCTTTCCTGTGCGCCCCGAGGTTGGTGTGACTTCTGGGTCAGCCACACCTCGGAGTGAAAGCCCGTGTTGTCAGACCTTTCGGCAGGTTCTCATTGAAATTCCAGTTGTGTGCGCGGGCGTTGTTTCTTCCGGAAATGTCAGCTCCCTTAATTCTTTCCCCTTGTAAAGAGATCCCAATGATTTCCCCCTGACTGAAGTAAAAAGAGTGTAAATATTTTAGCATTTCATAAACACCGGCAGCATTTGAGGCTACTCTCCGCACCATCTGAACAACGGCCAGCCTTCCCCACGCATCCTAATCTATTAGCTTTCCACGGTAATTGTTCAAAGAGGCAGAACGATCCAGCTCCAACCCAGCCCCACCACTGCCTCCTCATGTTTCTGCCTCTCTGGACCCAGGAAGTTCAGTCGTAAAGCGACAGGGGGACTTCTTTCGCCTTGGACACAGTAAATTGTTTTTGGGAGGGACAGACTGGTAGCGGGGCAGCTTGTGCCCATCCAGGACCCATGGGGGAAAAAAAAAAGTGCTTTCCTTCCATGTCCTGCATCAGGATTCAGAAGAAAGAACGTGGTCGCTGTCTTCCTGCACAGCAGAACGAGCGTCCGCAAATGAGAATTGCCACGGCCCACGCACGGTGTCTAAGCAGGTACTTTGCCGAGCGCAATTTCACATAGCATTTAAAAAAGTGCTTCCTTGCCAGGACTCCCTCTACTAAAGGCCACTTGGAAGAACTTGGAAAGCTTAACGAGGCCCCGAAAGGTTGCAGAGAAGGAAAAGTATCGGCATCAGCAAGCGTTAGAGAGGACGGGCCCCGCCAGGGAGGTGCTTGTCTGTCTCCTGCGGAAAGTTCCACCTGTCATGGCACGAGCCTGGACTCCAAGGTCGATACCCAGATGACAAGTCTGTGGCCAGGAGCTTTCGGAGCGGGGCCTGTTCTTTGGGCCGGGAACTGGCAGAAGTGTTTAGTTTTGACTTGGCCTCGCGCGAATGAGAGGAGCTCCAGGGCCGCCGGCCCTTGTGTCTTGACTGTTTGGCCCCTGGATGGGGAGAGTGAGGCAGGGGATGCATCGGCTCCCTGCCAGGTGCCTAATGCTCGCCTTGAGCACCGTGGGCCCATCTGACCCTCAGCAGGGGCCCCACCTTGGGAAGGAAAGCAGACCGCTCCGCCAGCAGAGATACAAGAGGGTGCACCTGACCTGGAAGAGTGGACGACACGGGAGGGAAGGAAATGCTTTCCGTCCCCTCCTTCGAAGGAGGCTGGAGCTTGGCGTCTGGAGGGGATCCGGGATGCGGAATGTGCTCTGAAGTTCCCCTGGTGCTGAGAGATGCCTTCTCACCGGCCAGAAATGACAAATGTGGCAACAGAGCCATAAATATCCTGAGTCGCGAGAAGACGGACAGGGAGAAGTCATTAGCAGTGACAAAGAGGCCCCGTAGTTCAGCATCACTTGCCTAAAAATGATTGCGAAGGTTAAGGCTGGGGATTAGTGAGAGGAAAGCGAGGTGGGGTGGGGGACGGGCCATGCCTTGGAATGTTTCAGTCAAGAGGGCAGCGGTTCGAGACCGCTCTCTCCCTGCCTGCACACCCAGCCCCACCCAGGAGAATCTGCTGCAATCCCGTCTGCAGCCCGCAGGACAATATTTGCACCCTGCAGATCGAGCTAGCTGCTGAGATTTCGCAACTCGTGGCGCATCTGCGTTTCAGAATAGAGAGTGACAATTAGGAAAATCCTAACATTTTCCTGAGAAACACTGTCGCAATTAAGTATCTTTAGCACTGCGTAGCACTTGGTTTTATTATCTGCTTTCACTGGCAAACCGTAGCACACGATCTCACGACGGCAAACATTAGGCATGCTCCAGCTCCCCTTCCGTCTTGCACCCATTCTATTATAAAAATAAAAGAAAGAGCAGAAAACGTCCCGTTCATCACCAGATCGGAAATTTCCCTGCCCTTTCCTTGGTGGAGGAAGGTGGGGGGCGGGGGGAAAGAATTAAGACAACTCACGGCGATCCTGACGGTACCTAAGCAGGAAAGTATCAACCGGTATGGTTTTGAAAATTGAAAATAAAATTATGGAGAAAATGCTTTCTTTGATTCTCTGTTTATGGGAAATTCATTTTATTTGACTTTTTTATTTGTAATGCCAACTACGGAGCAGAGCGCAGTTTCCAAGGTGTTCCCTTACGGTCCTATTCTTCTAAATTATTAATGCCATGCTGTTGATATATTGTCAGCCTTGTACATACATTCTATGAAAATGAGTTTTACAGTAGGTTGGGATTTATAACGAAGCTTGACACACGCAGCTAATTCACCTACACAGTCCTGTCAGGCTTAGGTCCATAAATAATTGATACTCAGGGCTTGAAGTTCAGCTACTGTTAGTACTTCAGCTGTTAAATTTCAGCAGCATAATGGATGAATATTTGTTTATAATTTCTGTACATGGTCCCGATGTCAGCTCCCTCGCCTCATTTGCATAGGTAGATTGAGATGTTGGAGGGGGTAATGAGCGAGTGACGATGACGAATTGTTTGCCGGGATGCCGGTGCGGTTCTGTAAATGTTTGATTAGTTCTGAATGGATTACTGTTAGATTATCTGGTTCAGAGGTTAACATGAGTAGCTCTTTGCTCCCAGAGCTTTTGTGATCCCTTGCTGACAGATTTTAAAATTCATACGGCGAGGTAGGCCCCGCCAAAGCGAGGGGGTGTTCTCGGCAACAGATGCTTCGTAATTAAGCATACGGTTTCCCTGTCCCGGGGAGCCGGGGCTTTCTGGCGTCGGCCCGACGCGCTCGGTTGCAGGAAGAGTCGAGCTGTAAAGAAAATTCTCTCGCCCCCGCTCCCCACGCAGCCCAGGGGTCGGTGGCTCAGCTTCCCGAGGACGGGAGTTCGGTGAACAAGCGAGGTCCCAGGACGGAAGGGGTCCTGGGGCCGAGGGAGGGCAGCTGCCCCGTGGCCTGCCCACTTTGCAAACCGTGCACTCGATCTGCGGACCGTCGCCGAGAAGTGCCTTTGCTGGAGCCCCACGGGTCACAGTGTCCAGTCACCTCATTTGCACCCCGCCCCCGAGTTAAGATGGTCTGGAGGCCTTGGGGGGGGGGCGGGGCGGGGGGCGGGGCCTGACATCAGGGCGGAGCCTTCCCCGTGGGCTGAGAGGAGACCGCAGCGGTGGGAAGAGGCATCACCACCCCCCACACACCCCACCACCTCAAAAGCGTGTAAGTGTGTGCGAGTGTGCGTGCACGTATGGGTGAACCGACAGAAAGGGAGAGCTGCGCGAGGGCCATGAGTCTGGTCCTTTATCCTCATCCACGAGCTTCCAGGAGGAGGGGCCACAGCCTCCCCCCACCCGGGTCTGACGCCGCCCCGCAGGGCCAGACCCCTTTGTCAACCCCCGCCCCCGCTCGGACCCGGAGGCACCCCGCTGCCGGGCACCCCCACCCTCCCGGCACAGCCTTCCCTCGGCCACCATGCGCGCCCATCCAAACCTCGGCGCCCCCGATGCCCCTGTCCTGTGCCCCACCGGCGGCCGCGACGCGGGAAATGGAGTCAACGCGCCTTAATGAAAAGATTTAGTGCTTGCAGCTAAACAGAACTGAGTTCCAGCGCTCTCTCGAACTATATTTTTCCAGTCCCGCATCCAGTTCCTTCGCTTGTCTGGCAATCATGTTAGTGATTATATGGGTAATGAAACACGTGCTCTTTTTGTCTGAGCCTCTGATTAATCTGCCTTCTCTTTAGCCTTGATTTATGGCGCTCCACTCTGGAGGTGAATGCTGGCCCATCCGTTCCGTAGCTTATTACAGACGCAGGGCTGCTAAATGCCTCGGAGGCTTGAATTGTTTCTTGACAGCCAGGCTTCTTGCTACATTCCCTCCAATCTGTTTTGGTTCCTGGTGTGACCTTTCATACAGTAAAATACATTAGTTGAATAGCACAGTCTCATTAAAAGAGTGAATTAACCGAAGAGTCTTTTTAACTAAATGACAGCCAAAGGACTGAGTGCTAATAGCCACGAGCAGTTGGAAACTTAACTCATGAATCAGGCCTGTTAATACTGCCTCCTGCCTGGAGCGCTGAGGGTCCCGTGCTCTCTGCCGGCTCTCGTAAGAAGAAAAGCTCATTACTTTCCTCCTGATGGGAGAGAAAGAGTGAGCGAGCAATAATAAAGCTTGAATTTTTCAATACTGTTAAAAATGGGGCTGACAGATTGCCGACAATAGGGGCACCGGGCCCAGGCACTGCGTTCGGAGCCGCTGAATTAGCAATCCCATATATCATACAATCTAATTAAATCAACCCGGAGAATGAAATTAGTTTTCTGTGAGTGAAATGGTCTCTGAAAGAGCTCTATTAAATGAACTGGAGAGCATTAATTAAATAATTCACAGTGAGGGATTTTGCATTTATACAAAAATTGTGCGCTTAATTGTCCATGCTGTATTACAGATCTGGCCTTATGTTAACAATGTGTCGAAAGCACACTTATTGGGGCATATCAGGAACGGTTTAACACAAACGCAGCTTGAAAAGTTTTATGGGGTGGGCCGAGGAACCCAAGGAAAAACATCTAGGAACCCCTAGACCTCCTAAGTCACCGGGCCAAGTGAGTTTCTGTGGACTTTGGGGGGCTTCCTTCATGTGTTGTTTTGCTTTACCAGACCTGCTCTTAGTTGTGCGGGGCGGCATTCTCTCGGGGCGTCGGGGGCTCCTCCTGGGCTGACCTCTGGGGTCTCTGTTAATTGGGAGGCTTGGCAGCTACCTGGCCAATTTCAGTATCCGCAGATACTCGTCTGGGTGAATCAATTTCCTTTCCCCCACCCCAAATGTATTAGCCAGTTTTATGCACTCACTCATGTAAACCCAAGCATATTGGGTGCAGTGAAGGGAAAAGTGAATTTAGATACAATGTGCTAGAGAAATCAGACACCATCTTTCTTAGCGGCGTGCATCTCAGGGTTGAAAGAAACCAGAAAAGTAATTTGGTTGGAAACTTTTCCTCCCACGTAACGTCTGAATTTCCTCTGGAATATTTCTGCTCAAATACTTAGCGGGCTGTAGAGTTGAGGTGCTGATCTTGGTTCAGGGAGCCCACGCGGTCAGCGGTCGGGAGCCCAGACTGGGGAGCGGATCCTGAGTGCGAATCCCAGCGCCCCCATTTATTGGCTGTGCGCTCTTGGCCCAGTGTCTGAAACTCTGTGTGCCATCATTTCTCTACCTACTGAAGCGATGGCAATAACCGTCCCCAGCTCATAGCGTTCGGAGGAGGGTTAACTGAGTTGATACATGTTTGTCATTGAGAACAGTACCCGGCCCACAAATGTTAGACAGCATTTGCTATTACTAAGCCTTTCCTTACATCCTCTTCTTTCAATGGGTTTGAATCAATAATAACATAATTTTAAAAAATATAATTGGGGGGGTGACTGGACGGCTCAGTCGGATGAGCCTCCGACTTTGGCTCAGGTCATGATCTCACGGTTTGTGAGTTTGAATCCCGCTTCAGGCTCTCTGCTTTCAGTGTGGAGCCCACTTTGGATCCTGTGTCCCCCTCTTTCTGCCCCTCCCCTTCTTCCTTTCTCTCTCTCTCTCTCTCTTTCTCTCTCAAAAATAAATAAGCGTTTAAAAAATATATGTATGTAATTTGAAAAATCTTCCTTATCTTTCCTATTTCTTCTCATTTATTACAGAATTTGATGATTGGAAAATTCTAACTTTTTTTTTGGTTCGTTTGCCTTCAATTGAAGACTTTGTAAATCTTTAGACATTTCGCTAAGCTGGAGCCAGTTTTCTCCATGCCTGTACGCATTTGCCAGGGTGTGTTGTAGATGGGAACTCGTGGCAAACAAGACAGACAAAAGTCGCTGATTCCAAGGAGCTTCAATCTCTTTGTCTCTCAACAGTACTCAATATATTACAATTTTAAAAGTTTTTCAAAACAATTTTTAATGTTTTTTCATTTTTTTTTTTGAGAAACAGAGAGAGACGGAGCATGAGCAGGGCAGGGGCAGAGAGAGAGGGAGACACAGAATCCAAAGCAGGCTCCAGGCTCCGAGCTGTCAGCACAGAGCCCGACGCGGGGCTCAGGCTCACGAACCGTGAGATCATGACCTGAGCTGAAGTCAGACGCTTAACCAACGGAGCCACCCATGTGCCCCTAAAGGTTCTTCAAGTGGTAAAAAGTTAAAAGAAAAAGAAAAAGAAAAGAAATTCTTGTAGAATGCCCGAGTAGCAAAACCCAAGGGTGAAATAAGATTACCTTGCAGATAACCAAGCCGTCCGTAGAATACATTCCCTTTCATGTCCAGGACTCTTCACTCCCTACCTTTCTCTACCACTGGCCCACGGAGACATCACCCTAATTTCCCAGTACAGGTCGTCTTGGGCTGTTGCAAGTTAATCAAACCGCCCTGAGACACAACCAGCAGAATTCTGGAAATACACTGACCAAGCAGCATTGACCAAACAGGCCGTTGCTGTTTTTTTTAATTAGAAATCATTTGTTTTCTTTGTTTTGAAAAGATTTACTTTCGGGGCGCCTGGATGGCTCAGTCGGTTAAGCGTCCGACTTCGGCTCAGGTCATGATCTTGTGGTCCATGAGTTCAAGCCCCGCGTCAGGCTCTGGGCTGACGGCTCAGAGCCTGGAGCCTGTTTCAGATTCTGTGTCTCCCTCTCTCTGACCCTCCCCTGTTCATGTTCTGTCTCTCTCTGTATCAAAAATAAATAAACGTTAAAAAAAAATTAAAAAAAAAGAAAAGATTTACTTTCGCAAATGACGTCATCCTATCTATTTGGTCACAGGCCCTCATCACGTTCCTTTAGAGAGACTTAAAAATATCCACAACTTGCATTTCATTAAAAAAAAAAAAGTTGAGATCTTCAATAGGATCGAACCTTGCTGGCTGGAGAGTTCAAGTACCAGGGGTTGCAAACATCAACATTTTGATCTCCTGCCATGTTCACAGGCCTTATGATTCTAAAGGAAATAAAATAGAATCCTCGGGCCATCAATTTTTCCTTTCCGAGGACAAGTTTAGCAGCACCTGCTTGGCAGGGGGGAAGAAAAAAGAATCAATCCAAAGGAAATAAAGAGAGAAGGAAAAAGAAGTGCTTGGTCAGGGTGGAAATCGGGGGCAAAGAGGAAGGGCATGCAAAGCTTGGGGACATCTGGGGAGCCTGAAAGGCAGTGCCTGTGAAAAAGCATGGCTATGAATAATAACGTGGATTCCCTTTAATGTTAGGTGAGAAATTTAAATAAGGGTTAGAATGGCTTCTGGTTGTCGGGTGTGACAATTCTGAGATTGAACCACTTGGATCTCCGAAATTTATTTGGGTTACAAACCATGTGCACGTCATGCATACAGTAGGTGGGAAGTCAGATGTATCTATTGATTCACACGCCCCCCAGACAATTATTAAACACTTGCTACTTATCACCGGTGTGCTTGGTGCTGCGGGATGTGCAAAGATCGCTCGGACAGCAATATCGCCTGCAGGAGTTCTGAGTCCTGTGCAGTAGGTACTGCAAAGATATTTTTAAAATAATGAATGAATGCCTGTTGAGTAGAGGAACTGAAATATTTTTATGATTGGCTGTAGTAAGGGAAGAGGAATAATAACAATAACTAAACCTTATCGAGCAAGCACTTTACATGCATTTATTCTTGAAAGCGTACCGTGTGCCCTAAGGGAGGCATAGAATACTGTGTGAGTTCAGAGGAGAAAGATGACTTTTCTGTCTTGGAGGGCATTCAGAAAAACTGAAAGCTGCAATCGTCCACAACACCTGTGACAGTCACAGAGCAACACGTGAAGCGATCCCTGCCTTCAGAGATCAAGGACACAAGTCTGACGGATGAGGCAGGTGAGAGGCTCAAAGAAGGCCGTCTATAGCAGGTGCCTGCAGAATGAGCCTGTGACTGGTTGCAGGGCCAGAGGGAGGAAGGGAAGGGTCAGATGTCACTGGTGTGTTTAAGGAAGTGGGGGGCGTGACTGGAGTGGTCAGAGAAGAGTGTGTGGGGTTCAGACAGGCAACGGGGGGCGGCCCCGTTGGGGGGGGGGGAGGGAGGGAGGACCAAGAGAGAGCAAGGTGGCCAGACTGATCGGGGCGGAGACTGACGCAGGTGCAGGATGGGGCGTCGTGAGAAGGTGAAGTGGAGGGAGGGAAATTTCTGTGCCAGAGTGTGTGTGTCCGGTGGGGGGGGGGCAATCAGGAGAGCCAGGGTAAGGACTTTTGCTCACTGCTGGGTAATGGGGGGATGTCTCTTAGGAAAAGTACACTTGTCGCCGTGCCCAAGTTGGACTGGACGTGGTGAGGCTGGGCACAGATCCTTCAGAGGCCAAAATCACCCAGGGTTCAGTGACCTGGAAGCAGCATGGACTGTCACATGCCCTCCTTACCTTTCCAGGGCCTGCCTTCTGATCAGTAGCAGTGTTTTAACTCACAGATCAGGCAGAGACTCATAAAAACAAGGACACTAAAATCCACCCTTGAGCTTCAGGGCTTCAGCTGGTGGCCAGCGATGGCATTGTGGAAAGAAATACGTATTTCCCTCTCTTTCAGCACTGACTGCTGCTGGGAGTCACGGGCTTTGACCCACCTCTTTTCCCAAGGAGGAGGCGGAAGGGGGGGCTGGGCGGGGGGCGGGCACTTCTGTGTGACAGTCCTGTTTTTGGGTCTGTTCAGGCTAGTGGCCCAAGGCCCCACCATGGCCAGGAGCAGGGATGAGGGTGGATGGGAAGGGGTACTGAAGATTGGGCTCTTATGACCTTGGCCGGGAGGACCGCCACCCTCGGGCTGCGCATCAGTGAGGGAGCAGGCAGAGCAGGGTGGGAACACAATAGCCAGGTTGGCATTCTGACTCTGTGACTCCCTAACACGGGTGGCACGGGTGGCGCGGGTGTGGCTAGTAATTGAGGTCTCCTTTGTAGGGTGGGTGGCCGGGAGGGGACGGGCTGGGCAGGCAGGAGCACGCTGGGCACCACAAGGGTGCAGGACTCCCAGGACCCCCAACTTTTTCCAGTCTCTCTCTGTCCCCAACTCCCCCTGTCCCAGTCCCACTCACCTGCCGACCCGTCAGACGGGGAGGTCCCACTGGGCCCTGTGTCCTGACCGCAGTAAGGGGACCCCCTCATTACGAGGAGAAAGGGGGCCCCCAGACCCTGGGTGAACCAACTTTGCAAACCCCGGCCTGGGTCCCTTCCAGCGAGTTGCCCGTCACCCTGGGGCACTGGCGCAGGTCGTGCTGCCCTAGGAACAGCAGCCACCCCTCTGCCCAAGCCCTCCTCAGCCCGGGAACGGCGCCTGCGTGGCTTCTCCGCACACTGAACTCTTCTCATCCAGCCTGCCTCCCCACGTGAGGCCGTTTGGAGGGTAGGACTGTCAAGCCATTCAATCATTTGCACCATTACCTTTAATATCAGCCGTATTTAGTTTATTCATAAAAGCCTGTCTCACCTGAGAGAATTCTTTCCATAATCGTGACAATTGTGTTCAGGCTCCCCTCTGAAATGTGTCATCTGTCTCTTTCTCAGGTGATCAGTGAACATCCAAATGGTTTTATTTTTTTGCCGGGGTCAGGAGGAAGAGGATTTCCTTGGTTCTCTTTCAGACTCTTCCTAAGAAGCCCGGGCTTGTCCCGGGGCATGAGCACTGCCTAGGCAGGCCCTGTGGCCCCCGATGGACATCTCTGGACACAGAAGCTCCCTCTAGCAGGCTTTAGGGCCAGGGTGGTAGAGATGGAGGGAACCTTGGGGCCAGGTATTACCAACTCCCCATTTTACAGGCCCAGGCACTGAGGCCCAGAGGGCCTTCGAGGGAATTGTTTGAGCCAACTCGGCCGGTCAGAGGCGGGCCTGGGTTTGAAAGTGAGTCTCTCATTCTAGGGCTGTAACTGCCGCATGACCAGGCCTTGCACTCAGCCTTGGGGCTCTGAGGCTGCAAAGTGACAGAAGGGGCTTGGAAGCTGGTGGCCAGTGCTCTCTGCACACAGCCTTAGCTGTCACAGTAACATGGCAAATGAGGTCGCATGCTGCTGGGTTTCAGACCAATCAACTGGAGGCTCGGGGAAGAGGACATTATTTTGTCTGAGTTCTTATAGCTAAGAAGTGGCTCCAGCATTCAGACTCAGGCTTGCTGGCTTTGGGGACTGCAGCTGTGACCATCCCCCCCCGCCTCCCGTGGACTCCACTGTAAGCCCACTGCTCTCAGGGCAATGCTTGGACAAAATGGAACCAGGGAAGATTCGGTACACGGTGGAGACCTTCAGGCCGACTGCCTCCCTTTGTTTGGGTGGCCCTGCATTGGTGCCGGCTCCTTGAATGGTGGTCTCTTCCTAGAGTGGAGCAAAGGCTTCTGGTCTTCAGAGGGTCCACCCCACCCCCGGCCATCTGGGGGCAGAGGGCAGGCCTCCCCCCCTTCCACTTTCTGCCTGTCTTTCCCTGCCTAAATTCTAGGGCTCAGTCTATTTGGGTTCCCCAAATGGGGGCCAGAGGAACCGAGCCTAATTTTCACACAGATTGTTCTGTTGCAAAGTTCTATTTTCAGGGTCAGAATTGAGATATGATCTCCTTCCTTCTGTAACAAATTCTCATCCCCCCTCAAGCGACTAGTTAGTGTAGGCCACGTAGAGAGAGGGCCTGGTGCTCAAGAGAAGGAAAAGAGAAACTCATATTAACGTGACTATTTTGCAAAACATTTGCTTCTATTTTTACATTTATTTTCTAAATCACGAACTTACATAGTTCATGTTCACTATCTAAAAAAATTACAAAAATACGGGGCGCCTGGGTGTCTCAGTAGTTAAGTGTCTGACTTCAGCTCAGGTCACGATCTCACGGTTTGTGAGTTCAAGCCCCGCATTGGGCTCTGTGCTGACAGCTCAGAGCCTGGAGCCTGCTTCCGATTCTGTGTCTCCCTCTCTCTCTGCCCTACCCCAGTCACACTCTGTCTCTCTCTCTCTCTCTCTCTCAAAAATAAATAAACATTTAAAAACATTCCAAAAATACTGATAAGCATAAAGATAACAATAAAAATTACTGCTACTCTACCAGCCAGAACACTACTGGGAACATTCTGGCATTCCGGCAGTGCATTCCAGAATTTTCTGAAGCACATTGCATACTAGTATTTAATGTTTAAATTTTTTTTTTTATTTTAGAGAGAAAGAGAGGACAGTGTGAGTGGTGGGGAGGGGGCAGAGAGAGGGAGAGAGGGAGAATCTGAAGCAAGCTCAGCACAGAGTCTGACACGGGGCTTGATCCCATGACCCTGGGATCATGACTTGAGCGAAAATCAAGAGTCAGATGCTCAACTGGCTGAGTCAGCCAGGTACCCCTACAAGTACTTTTTTTTTTTCTTCATATATATAATTTTTTTTCATGTTTATTTTTCAGAGACAGAGAGAGTATCTAAGCTGTCAGCCCAGAGCCCGATGTGGGACTTGAACTCACAAAGCTGAGATTATGACCTGAGCTGAAATCAAGAGCCAGATGCTTAACTGACTGAGCCACCCAGGAGCCCCTCTCTCCATCAATCTTAGTGGCTGCTGAGTATTCCATATTTTTTAACTGTGCTATTACTTAATCAATCTTTTATTGTTGGCCCTACCACTTACCTGAATGTTAGAGCCACAACACGGGTGTTTGGCTGTTCAGAGAAATCAAAAGCTCTCCCTTCTCCTGCTCCGATGGTTATATGCCTCTGGAGGCTAGAGCGACCTGCAGTAGAGGTGAACATCTGGTTATTTGCTAGTATCTGAGGCTGAGTGGACAAAGAGAGCACCTGAAAAATACAGACTTACTTTTCCTTCTCACCCAGATGTTTCCTTCTAGATATTTGGAAACTGGCGGAAAGAGTCCCAGAAACACACCCTCTCCCTCCACTTCCTTTCTTTTTCTGGTTTCTTGGGTTCCTCCATCAGTTGCTTGGATTCACAGTCCTTCTGCCTCTACTCATGCTTTGTTTCATGAAATTTCGGAAATTCTGGGTGCGACTTTTTCCTGTTTTTTTTTTTTTTTAATCTGTTGTTCTGTTGCTTATGATTTTTTCTTTTAGATGAGACTTTAACAATTTTTTAAATGTTTATTTATTTTTGAGAGAGATAGAGGGACAGTGTGAGCAGGGGAGGGGCAGAGAGAGGGAGACACAGAGTCTGAAGCAGGCTCCAGGCTCCGAGCTGTCAGCACAGAGCCCGACGTGGGGCTTGAACTCACGAACTGTGGGATCATGACCTGAGTTGAAGTCAGACACTTAACCGACGAAGCCACCCAGGTGCCCCTAGATGAGACTTTTAGATTAAAATTTTATTTCTTAAATTTTTATTTTGAAAATCTTCGAATAGACAAGAAAATTGAACAAACAGCACAATGAATGCCTGAGTACCCATTCTTTAGATCAAACCTGTTTCAGTTACCTCTTGTCATGTAACAAACCACCACAAGTATAATGGCATAAATTTATTATTCGCCATGGTTTTGTGGGTTGACCAAGTAATCACTGTGTTTCATGCAGTGTTGGCTGGGGTGCCGGGAATGTCTAACATGACTTTACTCACATGGCTGGGAGTTCAGAGCTGTTTGCTGGGTGCCTTGATTCTCTCCATGTGGCTGTGTTCCAAGAAGAAACAGACCAAAATACAAAGGAGGAACCACAAAGACATTCTCTGACCTAGCCCTGGAACTCATGCAGCATCACCACCGTGTTTTGTTGCCAAGGCCAGTCTAGATCCAAGGGGGGGCAGGAACCGATTCCATCTGTAAACAGGGGGAAATGGCAAGACCACAGCTGCAAATGAGCATGTAGGAGGGGAGATACTGTGGCGGCCATCTTTGGAAATGTGATCTACCAGAGCCTGCCCTCTGGCCACAAAAATTCACATCCCTCCCATTCACTCCCCTCCCCCCACCGCCCCCAAAGTGTCATCCCATCACAGCGTCTGATTCGGTCTTGGGATCTGGGGTCTTGTCCTGCAAGTCAGCTCCTGTATGGCTGAGGCTCCTCGCTGTGGTCCCTCTGGTGCAGAGACCTGGGAGCTGAAAGATGTAGATCCCACATACTCTGGGGAGACCGGGTGAGGATACCTACAGAAGACAGTCCTGCTCCAAAAGAGGAGGGCAAGAACACCTTGCAATTGCTCTGATCCCCATTGATCCTTCAGGTAAAACAGAAACGAACAGGAAGGGTCTTCTTTGGGTCACGGGCACCGATGTGTTTGTGCCAACGTGACTCTAATATGCAAAGCTCACGTCACACGTGCAATCGTCACGCGGACTACTGAGATGGCCTTTATTCATATCACTGATGGCTTCAGAGTTGCTCAACAACGGACAGTTTCCAACCTTTATGTTGTTTGAATTCAGCAGCGCACAAGGGTGGTGCTCACAGTCAGTGGGTCAACAAGCCACCTTTCTTTACGAAAACGATGCAGCGGGAAAAACCCCGCCAAGCGTCTACTACCGCCAAAAAGAGACAGTTCGCAATTCCCCAAGGCCTTCAGGCTCTGAGGACTGTCTCCACAGCATCTTCCAGAGTAAGAAGGTCACCATGGTAAGTGCTGGAGGCGGCCCCAGATCACCCTGCACCACCTCCTCACTGTATACGCGAGGACACCCGAAGCTCCACGTGGGGCGGTGGCCGGGTGGAGGTCCCACGGTGACTTGGTGGCAGAGAGATTCTCCTACAATGCATAAGGCCTTGGGTAAACGTTCGCTGTCTGTTCGGCGTGTGCTCTTGGGATGTCTGTCGTGTGCTAGCTCCCGTTCCGGGCATGGGGACCGTGGAGGGACACAGAGGTGCTGTGCCCTGAAAATGCCCAGAATCCTGGCAGCTCCACCCCAGAGGCACAAGTGTTTTAGTCCAAACCCTGCGGATGCCAGGCCTCTTGGAAGCAGCGTCAATGGCATCGCTTTCAAGGCCTCCCAGGCTCCTGGCTCGTCACGGGAGGTCAGGGGGCAGCTGGCAGGCTCAATCCCACCACGCTTAGCAGAAATAGAGTGGGTAGGGGGCACATTCCACCACGTTGACCACGGCCTCTGTAAAGTGAATTAGGGGCAATTGCCAAGCAGACCAACATCTGCTTCAGCATCTTGAGAAAGCTGAAAATAAAAATCAATACGTGTAAAATTAGGCTGTCGCGTGAACCCAGGACCACAAGTAATTGCAATCTGAGTCCAGGCTGCTGGGAGTATGTTGAACAGTCCAGAAAACAGGCACCTTCCCCCACATACAGCCTCTGTATTCTCCGCTCCTTCTCTGGTGATAGTTTCTGGCTTATAAAATGATACCCCTGGCGATCCCTGAAGAGGCTAATTTTTTAAAGTCACCCCCTCTCTCTTTGCTTAGCATTATACCCATTTACATTCTTCTCTTTCAGAGAAAGGAGCAGATAATAACTGTGTTTTAGAAATTGGAACAAGAAACTAGCAGATGCAAGTTTAGTGAATATTGAGTTTTAAACTTGTCTCGCTGTGATTTGTGGCCATGTCACGGCAAATATTTTTCAATGTCACCGCCTTAGCCAGTGCTGTCACCAAGGCAGTCAGCTGGGGAATAGAGGGCCGAACACTATGATCTCAATATTAATGGGAGCTGTTGAAAGTGGCAAAGGTGATAAAGTATTGTTTAGTTATTGGTGCCATACTTTGGCTGCGGGACATTATTATAAAACGCAGTCTGTTTTTGTCAGATTTCAATCACGGCTTCAATAACACGTTTAGAAACTTGGAGTATAGGAACCCACATAAGAATGATTTTCCCCCCCCCTTAAACTAAAGGAGTTTAGATTGCCATCTGAAGAAATAGGGTTTGAAATTTGGATTTTACTTCTTTTATTAACAATTTTTTCCTCCAAATTATTTGGCAATGTGACCTCCTCGTCTGATCTGCAGTCAGATGGGTTAGATGTGGCTTAAAGGGGCTGGGAAATTGATATCATCTCTTCCTTCACACTTGTGATAAGGGAAGATTCCTGTAGGTCGTGCAGAAGCGGGCCTCGTTCAGTGGGCAGAGTCCTGAATCCCCCTCACCCCCACCTCCCTGGGACAGTCCAGGAAGAGAGAGAGTTATGCAAAGTGCATAATGCTTTAAAAAATAATATCCTGTTTTGCAAAATTACATTTCGTTCAGGAAATAACAGGATTCCCTAGCTTGGTCGCGACCCTGGGGAGAAGGCGAGTGAATGCTTTGGTGGAGGAACGGGCCCCTGTCATTAATAGTGCATGGGTTTAAACTTATAATTAAAATAACCTTTAAAATTCAATTTTTATAGATGGAGGAGATAACTTGATTTGAAACCCTTCAATGCACACATTTTATGTAGCATTCACCCAAATCCAATGGTACCGTAGAAAATCGGGAACATAAAACCAGATGATGAGAGTTTATATAGCTCTTAAATATCAAGCTGTCAGGCTCTGTGCTGGTAGAAATATTGTAATTGGACAGGAGTAAAGAAAAAGAGTTTGTATTAGCGTTGAGGGTTTTTGAGCGAATTCAGACCAAACAGAATATAATGGAAACCCCTTTGAAAGAGAGAAGATAGAAAATCCCAAGGTCTGAGCATAGTCTGGCCTCCCTTTCAGAGGAGATCTGATTGATAAAGCAGACACAACCCCAATAAAATACTAACAATAGAAAAAAAGTAAATAGAAATCATATTAAGCAGTGGCGATATTGCCTGAATTGAAACAAAAATTAGGTATAATAGCCTTGGCGGGTTTTAATATGGTGCCCAATCACATCACAATATGAAGCATATCATGGTGTTTCTAAATAATGTTTATCGTCTTGAAATCTCCCTGCCTGGTAGACAACTTGCATTATTTGAGGTTTGTGGCTTTTTAAAAAAGAACTCATAAATATTTAATGTCCGGGATCAAGAATGAGGTTGGGGGGAGGGGGAGGGGTCCCTGGGAGCAGTGATGTTTCCCTGTGTGACCGGCGCTGGCATTGTCTGGGGCTGGGCCTCAGCCCTGGCGGTGAAGCTTCCGGACAAGGAGGCGCGTGTCCCACGGAGGACCGGGAGCCCGGAGCCAGCGAGCCACCTGGTGCCAGGGCCCCAGGGTGAGCCCAGATGGCAGGGCAGCCTGGCACAGGTGCGCCGGCACCTGTCTGCCGGGCCTCGGCAGGATGAGCCTCAGGTGACATTTCCCTTGTGTCTCCTGAAGCAAAGGGACCGGGGGGGGGGGGCCCCCAAGGCGAAACAAGGTCACGCTGGCCGCCTATTAACGCCATTCTGAATTCTGAGACCTGGTGGCAAAATGTGCTCAAAGGGAAAATCACGGGCCTTCAAACGGGCTGCCTCTTCCCTCGGTCAACCGATCAGCGGGGCCCAATCAAAGGCCTTCGACGAACCAGACACCAGAATCCTCAGATGGTGCTTTCTGGTGCCGAAAGCTTCTTTAGGGAGGATTTTCAATCTTTTCTTAAGTTTCAGAAACCGCTTTTTTTTTTTTTTTTTTTTTTATTGATGTTGGAAGCAATTAAAGATTGTTTGAGATCCAGTCTTTTCTTCACTTTTTGGTCCAGATCCTCCATCCCGGGAGGGAAGACGAATGAAGACGAAAAGGCGGGCGGCCTGGGTGCCATTTCCTCAAAATTCCCACAATTAGTTTTAAAACATGCATCTTGGTGACTCTCCAACGAGGCTCTGCGGCATTCTTGCATTCTTTCATCCGTTCTCTCCGCAATAGTTACCCGGAGCCCGCGGCGCGCCAGGCACAGTTCTGGGCTCTGAGTCTTAGGCTCCGCGAGTTCCTGCCCTCAGGAAGCTTCCCGGGCAGGGGATAGTGCAGGTCGCTTGAAATCTGGGCCCCGGGAAGAGGCAGAAAGAAAAGAACAAAGCACCTGTTTTTGGGTAGAGTGACTGTTTGGGGGGCAGAAACCCCTTAACTCATGCAGGATTTCCGTTCTTCATTCGTCTGAGGGCGGGCGGCCACCACACTCACGCTGCTGTCCCTCACCAGACCCCGGCGGTCTTCCAGGGGAGGCCAGCCGGACCGTGGGAGCGGCCTCACTGCCCCCAGCGTGTGCCATTCTTCCCGAGCCCGTCTGCTGCCTTCCGGCCCTCTCGGGTGCATGTGAGCCGCGGCATCCCTGAGCATGGGGACCGTTGACTTACAGAAGCTCTTAGGCTCCCACGTGCTCCCTCTCGGGCCAGCACAGGGTGCTCCCTGCCGTTTGTCCCAGGAGGCGGGCCTGAGGGGCTAGGAGCACAATCCTGGCCAGGGGAGCCCTGCGGACCGCCTCTGGAGACTGAGAAGAGGGAAGTGCTGTCTGCCCTGGGCCCGGCTCGCCAGCTGACACACGCAGTTTCATTGCCCGCCGTGTCGCCGGGTCCCCTGCCCCTTGTAAAGCCAGCTGTGGCTGTCACGACAGCGGCCGACGTCAGAATTCCCCAGAGCCTGGGGGCTAGCTGATCTCGGATTTCCCTGGCCCTCCCCGTTTGCCGGGCACTGGAAGTCCGGCCACGTGCATCGAGGGCCCAACTGACCAGAGCGCGGGGGACGGGGGGCCACTTGGAGAGGCAGCCATAGGGCTGCAGAAGGTATTACGCAGACGCTCACTGCGGCCCCCGCGGCACGGGGACCTGAGACAGTGTCTGTCATCTCACCAGCAGGGGCTCCAGTGGGTTTCCTTCCTGAGGCACCTAGACCAGCACGGCACTGCCCCTGCAGCGGCTGGAGTCAGAGTGGGGGAGGCACTCGGGGCTCCCCGTGCCCAGGGCTGGGCGGGAGCTCATCTGGCCCTCTGACTCCTGGGAGGAGGGCTGCCCTACGCAGTGTGCATTTGAATGTTGGCACTGACACTTACTTGCTAAATGATCTTGGCGAGCCGCTTCATCTTCCTGAGCCTCAGTGTTCCCCATCTGTAAAGTGGGCATGATCCCGATCACGGGAGGCTGTGCGAGGTTCAGTCCTGTGTGCAGGCAGGGGCCCGGGAGCAGCGCGAGGCTCCTGGGTGGTGGCCCTCAGCGCGAGGCTGTCCTGTCAGTGCCTGGGAGGGTGAGGCACTTTCTCCTCCCCGTTGGGCTCAGCTTTGCCACCAGAGTCCAGAGCACAGCCTCCTTGGTGGCCGTTACTGGATTAAATGGAAGCAGCATTCCCTGCTTTCACGTACACGTCTGGCCCACTCCTTCTCCCTGGAGGTGCCTGCCCCTTGCAGCCCTGAGCCCAGCTGGACCTTGGCACTGAGAAGGAGGATCCCTGCTAGGATTCCCTTGGGAGGGCAAGCGCACGCGGTTCCGTCCCTCAGAGGGACCGCCGTGGCTGGGAAGCCAGAGTGGTTTGCAGTCTTCAGGCAGAGCAGAAGAGTGGGCAGTGTGGAGGCCGGAGCAGGGCCGAGGTGCCGAGTCAGGGTCGGCACAGGGAGGCTCTTGCCCTGGGGCAGCCCCAGCTGGGAGAGGCCTGGGCCCCCGGGGAGGGGATCCCGGAAAGGCCTGCTTGGCGGGATGTCATTGGTTTTGCTGCCGTGTCACTCAGAGGCCTGAGGAGGACGGGGGTCAGGCAGCAGAGGGAAACAGAGGGACACAGAGAGAGGGAGAGAGAGCAGACGGGGGGGATGGGACAGAGAGAGGCAGAGAGAGTGGGAGAGACAGAGCCCTGGGGAAACCACGTGCAGACCCAGGTAAGTATTTCCGGTCATCACCCGATCTGATCTCTGCAGTAAATACTATTCCTGTGCTCGTTCTAATGATGGCAAAACTGAGGCTCAGGAACCGCCCGCACCCTCTTTCACACTCTTTCCACTTTCCCCCATGTTTCCAGCACCATCCCGCCCCACATTCCCGCAACCCCGAGGCTCCACCGTTCCCTCCCTCGACAAGATGTCCAAGGGGGGATTGATTCCTCCCTCCCGGTCGTTTTAGGTCTGACCCACGTGAGTCACGTCTCCCTCAGTTTTGTCTCTCTGTAGGGCAGAGACCGTGTCAAAATCTTCCCACAGAGACGCTCCTGTGGAATTACGTGTGTCGTGTCTACGACAGGTGCTGTGTAGCACCTGTATCTCGAGAGAGAGTCTGCACTCTCACTGGATTGTCACAAAAAAGGCAAAGGCCCCCCCTTGCCCCGGATATTGCTTCCTCCACACTGGGGTCTTGAAAGAACGGGGACCTCCCCGCCTTGAATGTTTTAAAGTTACCTCACAAGACAGACATGCTTTAAACAAGGCCACTGGCTTCTTGACGCTTCCGTGGTGAATAAGGCTGAGGAGTGAGGAAACAGAAAAGAGGAATATTTCAGCCGGTTCCAGTAAGGGACAGCAGGAAGGGTGGGTGTGATCCCCAGGGCCGGGCGACCCCAGATGAGAGCAAAGGCCGCAGCTGTGGGTGCGTGTTCATGTACCCACGTGCCCACGTGCTTGTGTGTGTGTGTGTGTGTGTGTGTGTGTGTGTAAACAGCTTACGCACTGTAAAGTCTTAAGCAAGCGTCCCGCTAGTATTTCGTTCAGTGAGTCCAATTAATTCTAATTCAGTTGTTGGAAGACCTGCCTGCCGCGGTCATGAATCTGGAGACCACGCGGCAGATGGGTGACAGAGGACAGGAACCTGCAGAAACCTTGGCTGTGTTGTTCAGCTATCCCATCACCTGGTTCCTTCCTTTTCCGCCCCACCGTTTGGCTCAGCATTGCGCACACCGGGCCCTTTGTGAAAGTCGTCCTGTGCCGAGCCTGGCGCGCAGGTCTGGGATCCTGGACCCTGACACCAGGAAAGTCCCTCAGAATGCCTGCCCGGGGCGGAAGCCGAGGGGCCTCCCGCACCCATGGTTCCAGCTGCTCTGGCCTGGGGACTGACCGGTTCAGAGAGGCTTCCATGGAGAGAGGGGGCAGGGCGCATGCTAAGCATGTGTGATTCATCCTCCCAGGGTCCTGCAGGGGAGGGGACACCGAGCAGGTCCCACCAGGACGAGAGCTGCTGCTCAGAGGGGGCTCCGTTTGCTCAAGGAGTCAGGGCTGCTCAGTGATGGCACCAGGCTGTGCACCGGGTTTCTGCCTCTGGAGTCCAAACCCCGCCCTCCTTCTAACCCGATCCCCTCTGTCTTCTTTCTCTCCCTTTTCCCGGTGCAACTTAGTCCCTTGGCCGTGGCTGAATTTACAGCAGCGATGGCTTTAATTTCTGTGCCGACACCAATTCTTCCGTGGAGGCGGAGGCCTGGATGATAGTGTCGAGAAGGATGCTGAGGCGTGTCTGGGTCCAGGGGACAGGGTGCAGTGATTGATTAGCAATGCCTTGGGAAAGAGGAGGTGCCGCATCCCTCCCTTAGTCCTGGGACAATAATGTCCTGTTCAGGGTGCCGTGGTGGCCAAAAATCCAGAGAGGTTAGCATTCTCTCAGGGATGCTGGGCTCTGCTGTCCCTCCCGGGTGGGCAGAGCGGTCACAGTCTAGGCATGCGCTGCAGCAGGGGGAGGCTGCTGGGGCAACCCCGCGAGCCCAGCCCAACTGTCACCAAGGTCCCCGACAGGAGCCTCAGGGACTTCTGCATCCCTCCCGAGCCACGTTGTCAAATGGCCTCCATTGGCTCTTTAACCTCTCCATCATCTCCCTCCTGGTCTGGGAGGGTGCTGGTGGCAACATGGCCCCTTGACCGGTGCACCGAGGAGTGGAGTTCATGGGACCAGGGCCTGGGAAGAGTGGTTGTGGCCTCCAGGAAGGTGGGGTGGGGGCCTAGCCCTGACCCCACAGCTCCCCAGCCGCATGCCACCCCGGTATGGCACACAGGACACAGGACAGCCAGTTACGTTTGTATTTCAGTTAAATAACAAATGCTTGTTTCGTCCCAAATGTTTTCCTTTGCTAAATCTGGCAACCCTACACCCCAGCCAACTATACCTCAGGCTCCAAATCCGGAAGGTTCTAGAGCCTCGGCCTCTTGGACTTTATGGAGACTGGAAAAGCCCCAGGGAGGAGGAGAGGGAGGAGAGCCAGGCCTGCGGGCTCTGTGAGGGGAGGCGCTACAGGTGTGGGCTCCAACGCTCCACTGCCTGGGCTCAAATCCCAGCTCTGGCATGCACTAGCTGGGAGACCTTGGGAAAGTAACTTAACATTTCCGAGCCTCAACTTCTCCATCTGTAAAATGGGTATCGTGAGATAGCTCCTACCTTATAAGTCCTCACTTATGAAGACAGCGTAGAAGTGTAGACGGCGTACCCTGTTGGAGGAGGTGACAATCCAGGGGAGGGATGGTTGTTAGTGTATAATTCTTTAAAAAAAATTTTTTTTATGTTTATTCGTTTTTGAAAGACAGAGAGGGACAGAGCACAAGCAGGGGTGGGACAGAGAAAGAGGGGGACGCAGAATCTGAAGCAGGCTCCAGGCTCTGAGCTGTCAGCACAGATCCCGACGCGGGGCTTGAACTCACGAACTGCGAGATCATGAGCTGAGCCGAAGTTGGGCGCTTTACCGACTGAGCCACCCAGGCGCCCCTGTGTAATTCTTGAACAGGTGTGAGGAGGGAGTCTGGGTCCTGGCTTCTGGTCCAAGCTCTGTCATGAACTTGCAGGGTTTCCTCGAGCTGGTCCCATCTCCCTGTCATATCTGACCAAGTTGGACTCGGTCGGTCAATTGCGCACTTAAACAAAATGCTTTATCTGAGCAGCAGGACCATGACTTCAAAGGAGGGTTCACAGAGAACCCCAGTAGGGAGACTGAACCAGCAGAGCTCAGGGGTTGCGAGGTGTGTGCCGGGGGGGGGGGGGGAGCCTAGAGAGCCACCCTCAGCTCTCCTTCCCCAGCCAGGTGCATCTGGAAGAGCCCCGAGTCCCCGTGGGACTGCTGTTCCCGACAAAGGTTCGATTTTTTTCCGCCTCTGACAACACTCATTCTGGATGTGTATCTCATTGCTGCTGAGTACCCACTCCGTGTGGCACACGAGGGAATGGAAGAGAAGGTTCTCTGTCCCAGATTCCACGCTGGGGGGCATGGGCTTGGAAACTGCCACGCATAACGCCCTGCCCATGACTTGATCATGCACGTGTCTGGTCCTGCCGGGACAGAGAGAAGGACTGGGGCATCGCTGGGCCAGGCCCAGGAGCTCCTGGTTGCTGGGCGGGTGGAGGGAGCCGCCTCTGGGAGGCTGGGCTGTGCATGGCGCTTCTTTCCTCTGAGGGGAGAGGCTTGTCCATTGTCACTGCTGCATTGAGACCAAGTGTCCTGAGCCCTGGAGCAAGAGAGAGAGAGAGAGAGACACAAAGAGAGAGTGCTTTTGTTCTCTTTCTTGCCTGGGGATGGGACCAGCTTGAGCTCACTTGGGACCTTCTTGTTTAATTAATTCTTCCTCGAAGAATACCCTACTTCCAGACATTCAGGTCCACATTTGGGCCCCCCATTTTGTGGATGGGAAGGCTGAGGTCCAGAGGGGCGTTTGTCCAGGCTACACAGTCAGAACCTGCGGCTCCCCTGTTTTTGGTGATGTGAAGCACCGAGGATTATTTGAATAATCCCAGGGCTTGATTGGAGGGAAGCCGTCTATCCATCAGATCCGGTGGCTTAACTTTAGACCTGGAGAAATAAGATCCGAGACTCGCAGTGACTGGCCAGGCTCATACCATGGACCAGAGCCAACCAAGGCTTCGTCCCCCTGGCTGGCTTGAGTCAGTAGACACCCCCACCCACACTCCACATCCTCAGAGCAGAATACTTGTCAAAAGGCCTGAATATTTAAAACACTTGCCCTGCCTCCTACCTCCATCTTACTTCTCTTTCCCTTGCCTGGTTCTGTCACTGCGTCGGGGGCCCAGAAGTTTTCTGGGTCAGGTTCGCTTTTTCCCGTGACGGGGCAAGGCTTGTGATTTATTGGGGAGGCTCCTCGATCTTTGCTTAGGCCAGTTAACTCAAGAAAAATTCAACCCTGCTGGCGAAAGAGGCCCCTCCCCGGCTTTCCGGTCATCTCTGGAGGTGGTGCTGGGGGAGGTGGTGGTGAGGCAGGTGGGTGGCCTTTTTATCTATTTGTGTCCAGTTGATTGGTGTCAGATGGAAAGGACCCGATGTCATTCCTCCACTCAATCCTTTTTGCACCAGATACTTAATGAACACCTACTCTGAGCCAGTCACTTTGCTGGGTCCCAGTCTAGGGACAGAGAGGCATGTAGACCTCAGACAGTAACCCAGGTGAAAGGTGGTCGGATCTTTGAACACCAAGGATGAGAGGGAGAATTGCACACTTACAAATATCCACGATACCTTTGTCTCTCGTAAGGCCACAGAGGGAGGAGATGATGGAAGGGACAAAGGCACCCCAACCTGGAGCCAGTCAATCATTTTAAATTTTCATTGCTGAACCTGACGTAATTCAGAACTCCTATCTGGCGAATGCATCAGTTCATTAGAACACAAAAATACACTATCAAACAGACAATCAAATTTCATGTAAAATAAGCTTCGGCATTAAAACGGTTCCTGGTGTTTTATGTGTGTGACTCACCGGGCAGATATATTTCTTGCTGCGAGAGCAAGACTGATTTGTGTGAAGGCTCCCAACACCAAATCACTTCGAAGGTTGGGAGATAAAATGTCGCTTAGGATAATGTAATTGGCCTTAAGGTACAGGAGTGGAATTATTTTCAGTGATTTATAATGTGGAAATTAAAGACTCACTCATTTCTAATTTAATTCCATCTTCAATGGAAAAATGTTCACTCTGATCTAAATTGGCGAGTAATGTTGCTTAATTCAAATGCAGATGTAATTTCGATTCTGGTAGCAGTTTGCAGTGATTGACGGGTCTCCAAAGAATCATTAAGATCCTTATCTCCCAATCTCACAAATTCCCCGGCAGTTGTGATAATAACTTTGGCTAAGGAGAAAAGGGGAAAAAAAATAAATTCTCCCCTGCCCTGTTGGTTTGGGCCTTGCTTGTCTGCAGGATGAGAATCGCGTGTCTCTTGCAAATTTACAGTCGGCCAGAGATAATGCCCGATGTTTAACTTACTGAATTTGGTGGTGGGGTAAACACTACAGTTTCGATTGTTTACCCCTGCCTTCCCTCTAAAATATGAATGAAATGGCCGGGATACGTTATCCCCAGCTCACAGTTAATTATCTGGGATTTTACACCACATTTGGTGCGATTCATTGATAAGGATCAACCACCCAGGGACAGGCAGACGATGATTAGCCATAATCACACAGGCTTCGCCCTCGCTCTTTCAGCTGTCACATGACTAGCACATGGTAATGTGTCTTCATCTAAGTAGACCCTAGGAAGCCGCGATGGAGAAATGATGGGGTCGCTCCTGCTGTGTGAGAAATGGCCAGGTCAGAGAGATGGTTGTCTGCATCATCTGTTTGCCCCGTGAGGAGCAGCGGCTGGGTTGGGTCACAGCTTTGGTCCAGTGTGCATATTAACACTCCTGACCCGGCCAGGCAGCGACTCTGGCTCTCTCTCGAGGCAGATGACAGAAGAATTGATTTCTTTGGCCAACAGCTAATTTGACCCAAGTAAAGCCATTACCGTCTGAGGGTTGGTAGATTCTCTCCAGTTGAAACAATTCAGGAAGTATTTGGGACAACTCGGGTATTTCTTCCTGCATTTCTAGGGTTGCTGAGAGCCATGGGTGCAGAGGAGGACAGGCCTCAGAAACAGGCTGGTCCCCTTTGTCGGCACCAGCTCTCACCGCACGAGAGCATTTTCTCTGTACAAGGTTTTAGAGCAGAATTTGTTGATTTATAGCCTACGTTAAGTCTCCAGGGCCACACGGCCATGGTTGAATGATTTTGGAGAGTGAGGGAAACACATCTCAACCGGCTTGGGGAAGAAATAGTTTTGGCCGGGAACAGGAATGAACGCAAAAGCTTTTACAAAATATTTATCGCTGTTTTATAATCTATTTTTAAAAGTTTGCTACGGAGGGTATTAAGCTATCTGGCAAAGATGGTTCATGCTTGCCAACATCTATCTTCTCATCTCGTTCCTGGGCACGCTGCTGGACCACGTCTCCCTGTCCCCTCTGCTGTTAGATGGAGATGTATGGCTGAGTTCTCGTCAGAAGAATGTGTCCCTTGTACGTCCTGCTCACGAAAACCTTATGTGGGATCCTTGCTCTCTCTCCCCGTCTGTTGGATAAATGGAGAAGACTCAGAAGATTCTTCCTCCTGCCTCCAAGCACGAGAACTAGAAAGACATTTTGCCTGAACAAGACAGAGAATCCTATCGGGTTAAGCCATCGGGGTATTGGGCTTTGTTTATTTTAGCAGCCAACACTACTCATCCTAATGCAAGCTGTATTAAGCACGCTGGTACAAAGAACGGAGGTATTGATTCCCTCTAATCGCCAAGTTAATTCTTTGTGTGTCTCATATATGTTACCGCCAGTGATCGGGCTGACATCTGCATGATCCACAGACGACTGAACAGTGCTTCCATTTTGCCTTTAATCCCCATGGCAATTTGAGTGAGGCTTCTGCCTTAAATATGATGCCTGGTAAATGGAGAAGCATTTTTGTTTTACAAGTATGTAGACAGTTCACTAAGATCGCTTTTGTGTCCCGAATGAGGGTCGGCAGATAAGCTTCTGATTTCAAGAAGGAAATGGTTACTTAAACATGAGGACTCCCGACATGGTGTACATCTTTGGCGATTATTTTCTCGGTTGTAGACGGGGTCAGTATTTAGTCTTTGACAAACTTATCCGTAACGCACAGAGACAGCCGGCTGGAGATCACCTGCCTTTCTCTCTCACCACGCCTTTAGCAGACTCCTTCCTAAACCTCTCTACCCATGACTTGACACGTCAGTCTCCGCGGCGTTGGGAGAATTTTCTACTGATGGTCTTGCTAATGTGATGTGCTTCTGTGAAGCTGAAACGGTCTCAAAGACCACGGAATAAACTCCTTTTCTGCTTTTTCAGTAAGGGTACCAAGGATGTCCCTGCAGGTGAAACTCCTCACGGCCTATGACACGCTGTTGGTGACCTCAGTCTTGCCCCTACCTACCTCTGGCCTCAGTTCTCACCTTACCTCCTCTGCCCTTTGCTTCCCTGCCTTCAACAGTCCTTAATTTCTTGCCCGTTTCCTGGAGGAACTAAGCCTCTTCCCACCTCTGTACTTGGTTCACATCACTTTGTCTGGAATACTGTATTGGCTCCTCACCATCTTTGGAGAAGAGCCCAGTTAGTGTTGGAAGTATCAGCTCAAACAGCCATCGATCCTTGAAAGGATTTCTGCCCAGCTCTCCCACCACCTACGGGGGACCTTGTCTTCTCTTTTGCCTGATGGCTTTGTCCCGGCACCGAGGGCTTTGGACTGCTCTGGCGTGCTTACCCATCTGTCTCCCTCTACCTTGAGCTTGGAGGACAGGATGGGGACGCCGAATGTTATTGCCATGTCATTCAGATCTTGTCATTAGTCTTACCACCAGTTACATTACAGAAACATCCACGATGCTTCATTCACACTGCACTTGGTGGGGGGGGGGGTGGACATCCTGGATCCAGGCTAATTTCTGTCTTCATCCCCAGGTATTGAGAGTTGTTTTTTTTTTTTTTTTTTTTTCTGACGCCAGGCAGTTGGCACGTCATCTGCTAAGGAAGTGACACTTTGATAGGAAGTGCTGGATGGTGATGCCGCTTAAGGTTGCGATGCCCGTAGCTCTAGACAGAGCTGCCCGTGAAGGGTCAGCGTTTGGGTGGATCCCCTGTAAACCGCCTGCGCCTCTAGATGCGACAGGAGGGGCAGAACCGAAGTGTGTTATCATCCTCGATGCACTGAATTCACCTAAATAATCACCTGTGAGCCAGAGTTCTGCAGGTTAACGGCATGGTATGTGCGGAAGTATTTCCCTTTGTGTTTCTCGATTTGTTTCTGTTTAATTTCATCGAGTGCTCTCTTGTCCCTGCACCATCAGAGAGGCCCTGCTTCACCTGCTCTCTGGCAGCCATCTCAGCCCACAAGGGCCCTCTTATACCACCCTCTTCTGGGCTGGATGCCTAATCCTTTTCATCTCTCCTGATATGGCCATCCTCTTGAAGAATTTTGGCTCCGAAGCTTCAGGAACCATCCCCAAATCCACCGTTCAGCCCATTGTTTCTTGATGATAATACCAAAACAACGACCAACGATTAAGGGCCGACTCCGGGCCAGGTGCTGTATGAAGTGGTTGGCGTGCATTTTCTCATTTGATCCTTATAACTAATAGTGTATTGTAGATACAAGCGTCTCACTTTGGCATAAAAAGGAATGGGAGCCCAGAAGAGTCATGTCCAAGGTCACGTGGCTGATCAACATCCAAGGCTGCGTTTTACCCAGGCCCACCTGTGCTCCTTCCAACTGCTCAAAGAGTTGATATTGCAGTTCAGGCCTGGGGGCCATCTGCTGGAAGAATTACCTCTTGCAAGGGAGAGGTTAGTCTTTTGTTTGATTCAGGTCTTCCACTGATTGGAGGAGGCCCACGCACCATATGGAGAGGATTATTCTGCTCACTTACAGTCCACCAATTTAATCTCATCCAAACACACTCACAGAAACACCCAGGATAATGTTTGGTCACATATCTGGGCACTGTGGTCCTGCCGAATCGACGCATAAAATGAAGCCCCACAGCCCTCTTGCTCGTTTTTGAGGATCACAGTCAAGGCAACATTTGACCATTTACCGAGTACGGTGCAATCATCAGGAATGGGCTCAAGCCTCCGTTTGAACCCTGAACTCTCCACTTACCACAAGACCCCAGGAAGGTAGACTGAGCTCAACTGTTAACTGGAAACAATAATGGCTGGTGAGTTGATTAAATGGCGGGGCATGTAGTGAAGAGCTTTGTAAGTGTTTAAGTGACACCTAAGGCTAAGTGATCTGTACTTCCTGTTTCTTGCTTGGGCGTGCACTTCCGCCTTGACCCCATCAGAATGGTGTTTCCAGCTGGAAATTCCTGACGGCGTGGCCATCTTGGATACCAAGGCAGCTCTCCGTTAGTGGGCATGATATTCGGCACGTCAGGCCACGTTCTGAAAGCCCACAAACCATGGGCGGCCAGAGAGTGGCCTGGTGTGTGGTTGGGTGACATGGGACAGCCAGCCCATCCTTAGAAATGATTCTTCAGATGTGATTTAGGAACAGAGGATGGGGGCCTGCTGCCCAGACCCCAACATGTGGCTCACGCTAATTTTTTTTTTTTTTTTTTTCTAAAAGACCCGTGGCTGGAAAGTTTCTGAAAACTTTGTATGTGTTAACTCATTCCAGCTATGAAGTCAGTAGTAGTCTTCCCATCGTACAGACGGGCCTGAGCTACAGGGAGATTGAGTAAACTGCCAAAGCCACACACCGGTAACCGTCCGTGCCCAGATTCGAACGCAGGACATCTCCCCTAAGAATCTGTGTTTCTAACCACTACTCTGTGGCTGTCTGAGGGGCTGACACATGACTGGAAACCTTCAGAGACAACCAGACCCAAGGCGGCTTGGTGATGTGTTGCATAAATACTCACTGAGGAGTGGTTCTCAGTTTCCCTTATTCGACTTTGGAAAGGGCCTTTCTTCTCTTAGGGCCTCACTTTCCCCATCCGTACAATGGGAGCCCTCCCTATGCCGCCCTCCTTGGCCTTGGGGATTTTCTCCTTCCCAGAAGCGGGTCCTCCTTCACCCTGGGCTCCAGCTCCTGCTCTGAAGGCGTCTCTTTCCTCGTTCCGGCCTCAGGAGGTGCCTCGGGTCACTCAGCAAGAGCAGAGCTACCCCACGGGATGGAGAACCAACAGTTCAGGGCTGGGCTGCGTGCTTGCGTGTGACCCCATCTAGGCTCTGGCTCTCCAGGCACACGGCAGCGTTCCTGCTTATGTCAGCAGCTAGCCCACTGGGAAAAACGTGGATCCTGATGCAAGAAGGAATTGGGGATTGAGACACAAGATGAAAAAGGATCCCAGTCTTGGAGTTCCCGTCCTGCGGCGGAGGTCGGGGGGAGTCAGTGTGAGCACGGCGGACGGGAGGCATGGCTGTCCCAAACAAGCACTGTGCTCGAACAGTCGGCCAGATGAGGAAAAGGGAAAACTTAAGGCCAGGACGCTGCTAAATGGCACGTGTGGAGGTGGGGAAGGAAGGGAGCCAGCGGCCCGCGCCTCCTGCCCCCTTCCCCATCATCTATCACATGCCAGTCAGTGCGCTGGACGCTTCCTGAGCGCCAGCCAGCTCATTCATTCTTAACTGTCTCAGCTGAGTCCCAGAGCTAAGCTTGTCCAAGATCACACAGCTGGCCAGCCTTGGAGCTGAGACCGCGGACTGCCCCAGAGCCCGGCCATTTCTCCCAGGCGCTCTGACTGGGACCGAACCAGGGGAGAAGCCTCAGGAAGCCCACTGCGAGCCTGCCTCTGCCTCTCCCGGGCAGCTGGGGAGGGACCACCAAGTGGGGCTGGCTTTGGGGGTCTCTGCCAGGCTGGGCTGCAAGCTGCTAAAGGGCACACCCGTCTCCTATCAACTAACATCTCCCCGGCCATTTAGGAACCCCTTGGTCTTTCTGGCAAAAAGTGCCTGGCTGGGGCCCTGCTGACTTCTTTTTTGCGGGCCCAGAGCTCTGTGCTCTCCGAGGAATTATCACTGTTGAGAGAGGGGACCCCGTCGGCAGACAGCTAGCCACCATAAAGATGAGCCCTGAAGCATCCTGCCAGCCCCCCACCCTGGCAACTTCTCAGCGCCCTCAGTGTCCGGCCCAGATCAGGGCTTCTCGGCCAGGACTGAGCCGCCCTCTAGGGAACGTCTCAGAAGACGGAGGCTGTCAAAAGATGGAGAAAGCAGGACTAAGCCCCGAAATGAGACCATAAAAGTTTTCTAGTTTACTTATTAGTACACTATGTAATTGGATAGAAGGAGCAGGCTTCAAAAATTTGTCTTACCATAATGACTATAATTTTTTAAAGGTTGAAAATGAATCTGACTAGAAAATACCATTAAACTACCAAGTTGCTTAAAATTTAAAGGGTAATTCACATATAATGCTTTTATTTAATAGCCCAATTTACAAAACGTCTAAAATTAATGCGGATCTTTTCAGGACAAAATCAGCCGTAACTGCACCAACTAATTTTTGCTCATTTGAACTGAATTATTAATAAGAGAGAAATATACCATATGTTCCCCAAAGAGCTGGATACATTCATTTCAAATAAAAGCACTGTGTTTGGTGGAATATAAGAGGTTTAAATGCTTTCAGAGAAATGGGTTACTTATATACAGATTTAATAGAGTATAAATCAGGCCACGTAATTAAGGACACAGCTGCTTCTGCACCCAAAGCTGGCAGCTTTTGCGTCTGAAGTTCCTTTATCACCTGCATGGCTTTTCATCAGCAATCATTTGTTCTCGTGGAATAATACCAGTGCTTCAATGATTTGGCAGTTTATACTACATGGAAAAGGAATTTCATAGCAGGTTTAGATTAACCTTGGTCAGATCTGTTCAGTTCATCTATTTCTCCCCCACAAGATATTTATTGAGTACCTACTATGTGTCAAGCAGTGAATTAGTCCCTGAACAAAAGGGACTTGGACATTTTTCCTCCCTCCCTTCCTTCCTTCCTTCTCTCCTCCCTCCCTTCCTCCCTTCCTTCCTTCCTTCCTTCCTCCCTTCCTTCCTTCCATTTACCTGTCATTCTGCAAACTCAAGACTCAGGTTCAAAGTGCCTGACTCCAGCTCATATGGTGCAATGGGTCAATGTTGCAGCAGGTGCACACAGAGAGATGAGATTTTCCCCACCTCTGTCCATGGGTTCTGCAACCTTCGTCCAACCTCAGGAGAGTTTAGCCCTGAAGTGAATTAGCAGACCCTCATCGCATTTCCTCTTGCTCTGAGGGACTGAGTGCTTTCAGAATTAGAGCACGTCACAGCAGATGGTCAGGGAAGAGCCTGCAGATGATCAAGTTAACGTATCACCCGCACAGAGAGGGACGGGCTTTCTGATCCTTACAATGTCCCCAGTTTTACAGCACAAGCTAATATTTCTTTGTATTGGGCTATAGTGCTTGAGTTTAATTTATCCAATTGCAATGGGTTTTGGAACGTCTCACTCCATCCAAAGCTGTCAGCATGTGGACAGCTCGAGAGCCTGTGGTTGGTGGCTGCTCACTTCTGGGGGCTGTGCATGGAGATCTCTGAGCCCAGGACACCTCAAAAGGCAGGCAGGGTCCTGCATAGTGGGTACTCCGAACATGCTGCTGTTTGTGCTGTCATCGCTTTAATGTCTGTCCCTCCCTGGATTCCCTGAAAGCCATGGGCAGCCACCGTGTCGGGTGATTGCTATTCCAGTGCTGGTTACGGTGTCCAGCCGCGTTGTGGGTGCCCAACCCCCGATGTGCCACGAAGGAGCAAATGAATGAATGAATGCGATTTCTGAATGAGGGATTCCGATGCCCCTACCAGTTTTCCAGCCTCTGGTGAGCAGGGTTTGCTTCAGGAGGATGTGCTCGTTACCTCACAGGCCTGTGGACAGATAGAGGCTGCTAGCTGTGGGCCCTGAAAATCTGGTGTGTGTGCTTCAGCAGCATGAGCAGGCCGCCTCAACCCCCAGAGCACTTGCGTGGTAAATGCGTCTCAGAGTGAGTTTTTGTGTTAATGGAAGCAGTTATCCAACTAGCAGGCTTCAAATGGAAATAGTGGCTCTCTGTACATAATGGGTGAGGAGTACTTTAATTAATAGCACTTCTTGGATTTTAATGACGGTGGCTTTGGTTCCTCGCCATCCGACGACTACTTGAGCTATTGTTTTGGGGATGCAGGGACATGCAAACCTGCCTGAGTCAGCCGGGACACAATGGGCTTTTGCAGTTTGTGGATCTGCTAAGCCCCACGCCTGTGCCTCCCGTATATCTCAGGGCAAGCACCCTACCCCGGGAGGTTGGAGGCAATAAAACCCTCTCCGGTGTCTCTTTTGTTGTGGTGCAAACTCAGCGTAGAATTTCCAGCTGCCTACGGAGGGGAGCGGGAGCACTGCTTCCTGTTTATGGATGGATGCTGCTTTGTGCTAAGTGGCTGTGCCCACAGGGGAAGGCGTGGTGTTCAAAAGCCTCCCAGCCTCCATGGGTGCCCTAATGGGCTGGCTCGTCTTGTCCTGGCTCAGATGTGCCCAGGAAGCCATTTTTCTAAGACCCCGGGCTGCTCCTGCAGCCGATGGGGACAAAGCCTTCACTCCCCACCCAAAGAAGCCATGACTAGGGGTGGCAGGCCAGGGACAGGGCTTCCAACTAGGGAAAAACTACTCGCATCGGCATCCCCCGCCCCCCACCCTACTCCAGGTCTTGGGTTGAGGGCTGAGGGTACAAGGTGAGGAAGATCCTTGAGGGGCTCACTGTATGGGAGGAGATAGGCCTGGACGTGCTCCGTGACATGAGTGTGCCACGCCAGGATCTGGGTTGTCCTGGTCGATGCTTTGCCACAAGCCAGCATCATTAGGCTCCGGAGAGGGCGGAAGAGGCAGCCTTTCCAGCAGCCGGGAGAAGCCCCCAGTGCTCCCGACAGGTTTTCCCCGGGAGACCCTGCTCTTCTGCTGCCATGAGTAGCCCCAGGGACGGTGGTCCCGTCTTTGTAGGGGCCCCACCAAAGAAGTTCCAGACCATCTCATGCCTGGGCCCGCCCCCGCCCCCGCCCCCACCCCCACCCCCACCCCCACCTGCCACACCGCCGTCATCACGAGCCACGGAGGGAAAGAGGCGGCTGTTTCCAATGCAGGGGACATGCGTGGGGGTGCTTGGACCCTCTGTATTCTTCCTCCTAGCTGGGCCGGGGCCTCTACTTGGATTTGGATCCGGCTGCTGAGACCTTGCAAAGCTGCCCCGTTACTCACCCACCCCACCAAGTACATGTATTCACAGTACAGCCTCCAGGGCCCTCCTCATGGTGCGAGATAGATCCCCGGAGAGGGGTCTGTTGCCACGCCCCCACCTTTCACTCCAACGCCTGGTCTCCTCGCTGTGGGGAATGCCCTTGACGCCCCTGCGTGCTGGGCCCTGCCTCCTCCTGTTCTCACTCTCTTAGGAAGCCCCCCGATTGCCCCGCTGGGGCGGTGACCCTCTCTAAGGACCATGCATGCTCCCTGTTCCAACAATATCCTTCCCTGGGGAGAGGAGACACGAGACGCTTCCGCTTAGATGCACATTTTAGGATCTGGGAGATGGGGAGAAGCGGGGTTTTCTGTTCCCTGCTCTTCTCCGGCTGGGAGGCTGGATGGGGCTGTGGCGACATCGCCCTCTAATGCTGGGCCAGCCCCTGACCAGATCCTCATCTGTGTGTCCAGAGCGCACAAGAGCTGCAACTCTTGTCGAGTGAGCAGGTGAACAAAGAGCGTGTGTCTGCGGGGTGGGGGTTGGAAGGCCCCCTCTCGGGAGTAGGATCTTGGCCCTTCCCGTGCCTGTGAGCTGCCCACAGGACCCACCCCAGTGGCCCTGATTTCTGTGCCACCTGCCCTCTCGGTCGCACGCCGGAGGAGGCTCACGAGGCCAGGGAGGAGGTAATCAACACTCTCAGGTACTCAGGCTTCTTATCCGGGTATTTAAACCTCCCGATCCCTCCATTTAAATAATTAATTATAACCTAACTACCTGAAGCAAAAGAGGAAGCCGCGGGCTTCCAACGTGCAGGTCCTTTAACCCGTAAACTTTGATCTCGGCCCCAAAGGTCAGCCATCAGCCCCTCACCCTGCAGCCCGGCTGATACTTAATTACCCAATTAATGCATCATTTTATTGCCGGGTAGTTTAAGGGACTACGAAAAGAGGCAGCCGCCTTCGGTCACGGCCCTGTGCTTCTAATGCACGAATTAAATATCTGTGTCTTCTAAAAAGTCAGTGTGTGATTTATTGGAAAATTGGTGGAAACAGCCCTTGGGGGGGTTGTGTTCAAAATCTGGTTTAAAAGAGTGGCTGCTGGCTATGACTTTTTGATTTCCTCTATCCTATTGAATGCCATTAGCCCTCTTTCATGTAAAATAAATGTTTGAATGCAGCTCATAGCTTATTTATTCATTCCGTTCCCTTCACTGCCCACTATCATTATTTCTCTGTTGATTCTCTTCTGTGGGAGAGTAGAAATAAACCCTTCCTTTCAAGGCACAAATTTGGGATTCAGAGGACACGGAGGACCCCTGCGCTCGCTCTCCTGCCCCCCTACCCCGCCCCTTCTCGGGAGGAGCCGGAGGTGATGCATTTCAGTCCTGGTAAATCATGTGGACCTCCCGCATGGGGAGGACTCTGGCGTTATTTTATTTGTGATTTGCTGTTATTTATTTATCGGGAAGTGTCCTTTCCCCAAAAGGAGCACAGTATGCAGAAAACCATGAAAGGGGGACCTACCTGTTCCACTTTATCAGCCGACATCAAGAAAGCCACTGTCACCATTTGCAGATAGGGAGGGTGGCATATGTTTCGTTGTAAATTGTGTCCTTATTAAAATATCTGGATCGGAATCTGGGAGGTGTGGAGGGCCTTCTCTTCAGCCATGACCCTCTTCTGACCTTTCACTGGCTGGTTGAAGACACTAAAGTCCATTACTGTGGACATGGGGAAACGGACCCACTTAAGACACAACACAAGGCAGAGTTCACAAAAGGATAACTAAGACAGAAGGGATTGCCTTGCAGGCAGAGAGTTCCCTGACCCTGGGGGTAATCAAGCTGATTTACTGGGAGGAAACAAGGTATGTCAGAGGTCAAGTCGTGGAAGGAAACACGTTTCAGCTGAAGTGCGTGTTCCATCTACCTTTGTGTCTCAGCGCCTAAGATCCAAATACTTCACGTTTGTCAACCGCAAAGCTTCTGTTAGCTTTGTTTTCCCCAAAGGGCTAAAAAGCCAAAATGGGTTTGAAAACTTCTTCCCTGGCCCAGGCTGCCTGCTCCTCCTGGGCTCGCTTCCCGCGTGCTTTGCCTTTTGCAGAATTAAAGGAGACCGCTTGTCCAGCCCTCTAGGGCAGCACTTTGTAAACAGTAGGTGCTTAGCCATGGCTGAACAGATACATGAACCATTGCACATTACCCAGGCAGGAACAAAAGGAGGGACCATTTATGTCTTGGGTCCTGCTGGCGCGTAGCTTTTCTCTGACATCTTCTGCTTCCGTATCAGACGATGGGCGGGCGGCTCTCCCAGGGCAAGAGTGCCTCAGCGCCGAGCAGGGGGTGCAGGGGAGCGAGAGCGCCTTGGTTCGGCATTTGCGGGCTGGGTTCAGGCAAATGTGTGGCCAGCAGCTCAGCACAGCGTCACGCTCTGGACAATGTCCCCTGGAGCCAGACTGCCTTGTCCCAGCTGCTCTGCCATCTCGGGTAAGCCGCCTCCCGGCTCCAAGCCCCAGCGTCCTCCTCTGCAACACGGGCTCACAGTCGTGCCTCCTCCGTGAGGCTCTCGTGAGGATTAAGTGAGTTACTGCACGCGGAACACGCTGGGTGCCCAGAAATGCTGCCTGCGTGTGAACTACTTCCGTGAGCCTCCACCTCCTCTGACTTTGCCTCCCTTGAGCACTGAAGTGAACTTTCTGGACAAGACAGGCCGCTGGGCTTGGTGCCAGTCGTTTGCAATGGCAGCGTGTGTGCCCAGCCTTACCCAACTGTGTGCCGTCGAGCAAATGCTGCTTCCAGTCATTGGAAGGTGCCTTCTGGAACATTTCGGTGAGGCGCAGGGGCTGTCGGGTCCTGCCCAGAGTGGCCTCTTACGACCACACTTTTGTCCCGGGGTCCTCTTTTCAGGTGTACGTGACTTTACTAAATAAACTGTCTCCTGTGGCTTTAGCTTCATCTGTCAAACTTCACCCCGAGCTCCTCTCCTGGTCCTTTGAAAATTATTTTTCATGTGCTCTGGACCAGCAGTTTCATGTGCTCTGGACCAAGATAACCATGACGTTAGACGAGAGCGTAAGTTAACAGCACGTCATGTCTGAGTGAGGGTGGAAGCGTTCCCTGACTCATGAAATACGGCGATTTCCTCTCCATGGTCTGGATTCTGCCCATGGCCTTCCTCCTGGCCTCCCCTGCCCTTCTTCGGATACTTCCCTGCTCAGAGCACGCTGTGGCCATTTGGACCTACATAGCAGAGCACGTCCCTCTCCTGTTTTAAAAGCTTCAGTGGCTGCTACGTCCACGAATAAAGCCCAACACCCTGCCCGTAGCGATCTGGCCCTGGGCCATCTCTCCAACCTCATGCCTCACTGCTCTCTTTCTTGCTCGAACACCCTTTAGTTCCTCAAACATCCCTAGTCTTTCCTGCCCAGGGCCTTTGCACAGGCTACCTGGTGGGCCTGGGACATCCTTTGCCCCACTGTGCTTATAGCTGTTTCCATGTCTTCTGGTTCTAAGCATACAAGTTACCTCCTTGAAGAGACCTTTCCTGACCACCCGTCCTCTCCTTTTCCTATCACGGCCCTTGTTGGATTCATTCCTTTTTTTTTTTTTTTTTTTTTTTTAATTTTTAATGTCTATTTTATTTTTGAGAGAGAGAGAGAGTGGAGGAGGGGTAGACAGAGAGGGAGACACAGAATCCGAAGCAGGCTCCGGGCTCTGAGCCGTCAGCACGGAGCCCGACGCGGGGCTCGAACCCACGAACCGTGAGATCACGACCTGAGCCGAAGTCGGACGCCTCACCCACTGAGCACCCCAGGCACCCTGTGGATTCATTCTCAGTACGTATCCAATTCAGGGGTTGCTCTTTCCCCCTAAAATGTTAGCCCCTCAGGGCACCCTTGCCTTGTTCGCCACTATGTAGTACTTAGCACACCGTAAGCCGTCAGAAACTTCCGTTGAATGAACTTCAGCACGAGGATTTTGTGCCACCTGTTTCCACCTTGAAGGCGGGTTTCTAAATTTTTCTGAGCATGGAAGCTGCTGACCAAATCCTCTCTGGGTAAGCTGGCATCGCTACAGTAACGAGCATATGCTGACTGTAGGGTCGTCACAAGTGGGGTCCTCGGTGTGGCAGACGTCACTCACAGCCCCTCGCATGTCTCCTGGGCCCGCTGCTGAGTTATCTGCCGTTCTCTGCGGTGGCCAAGGACACCCCACCGCCCCCCAGCTCACGTCAGCTTGATATGGCCACGTGGAGATCTACAACTTAAGCTTGGTATTACTACTGTGAGGGCTAAGTAAGGCAAATGTTATTTATTTCCCTCTGACAGGTGAGAAGAGCCACAACCAGCCCAGGACCTTGAAAGTCACACAACACGACAATGGCAGAGACGAGGCCTCACATTCTTGGCCCTGCACTCGCTGCCTTCACTCCTGGTCGTTCCAAGCCCTGCCTGGTCTGCTCTTTTCGCAGGAGAGAGCTCGCTGGTTGGGAATTTGCTATTATCCCCTACCGTGTATCTTTCTCTGGAATGCCAGGCTTTGCATAGATGAGTTTCCTACCTTTCCCCCCACTACCCCAGCACCCCAAAGGAGACACGTGTTAGCGGGAGAGGACGCCCCATGTTATCCGAGGGTCAAGTACTGTAGCCATTCCTTTACGTGTTTTATGGACTTAACGACAATCCTATGAAGGGAGGTGGTGAAATCCCTATTTTGCAGAAAAGGTTGTGTCCCAAGAGCCTGACGCAGTACCTGGCACGTTGCGGGAGCGTGACAAATAGTTGCTGTGGACCAAATGTTTCTGTTTCCCCAGATTCGTATGTGGAAGCCCCAATCCCCAGTGTGATGGTATTTGGAGGTGGGGCCTTTGGGAGGCAGTTAAATTTGATGAGGTTATGAGGGCGGCCCCACGATGGGATGTGTCCTTACAAGAGAAAGAGACTCCAGAGCTCTCTCTGTCTCTGCCACGTGAGCACACAGCGAGAAGGTGGCCGTCCACGATTCAGGACGTGGGCTCCTACCGGATACCAAAGCTGCCAGCATCATGATCTTGGACTTCGCCCCCTCCAGCCCTGGGAGAAATACGTGTTTGCTGTTTGTTATCCAGTCTTCGGTACTTCCTAATAGCAGCCCATCCTGATTAAGACAGTTGTCATCGAACGAACGAGGCTTGGAGAGGTTGCGTCCCCAGATCCCACAGCCAGTAGGTGGCGTCTATCCCATTCCTAGTCCCAGGGCCTCTCTCCCTGCCTTGTGAGGACCCCCAAGCTTCCACCGAGGCCTGTCTTCTTTGTCACCAGTGCCTGCCGGGGGTACTCAACCGCGTTCCTTCGGTGTCCACAGACTGGATGAAACACCACACGCTTCCTCAGTTACACCCTAAATCTCTGAGCGGCTGGTCCCCCTGCAGCCCCTGCCTGGCGTCATCAACCATCCCTCAGAAAGGGCTCATCCCAGCCTCACCTATGGACACAGGCGGGGGGGGGGACACTGTACCCCACGTACCCCCCACAAGTCGCCATCCTGCTAACTGGATCGCTGACTCACACAGGAGGAGAGATGTGCACGGCCGAGTCTAACAGCTGCTTGGGGACCGTGACAGTCTATTGTGCCTCTACCTCGTGTTTAAACCATGGCACTGACAGGCTTGTGCGCTACACCTGCGCGGCCATGGAGCAGCCAGACCTACCTGGCAGGCCAGAGGCATTTGCCCGCTGGATGGCAAGCCTGAGCCCGGGAAGGCGTCCCCAAGAAGAGCATGGTGTTGTCAGCCGTGCCATTTTGCACACCCCTAAGTCGGCGATGGAGAAGGCAGCCAGGATTTGCCCGGCCCCCATGCATCTCACAGATGTTGTAACTGATACAACGTGTACTGGTGGAACGTTCCTTCAGCTTATAAGGAAACATGTACTGAAGATCTCAAGGCACAAAATAAAAATCAGCCCAGGTGTGTGACAAGCAGATGACAAGAGGAAAGGGGCAGTGACACGGAGGTACTCTGTTGAGACCCGAGGTGTCCCGGGAAGTGCTTTAGCACAGTGACGTGGCATTTGGCCGGTCAGTTGCCACTATGGCCCTGGGCCGGGTACAGGGACGCAGTGACAAGCAAGCCCTGGTCCCCGCCCTTATGGAGCTCACGGCCCCGTGTGCAAGGCCCATGAGCAAACATGCACCTGCGACCCAAATAAAAAATGCCAACAGTGGGGCCATCACGGGGCCTTCTGAATTCATTCTGGGGGCTTGGGGCAGGAAGGTGTCCTGGGAGATGGGACATGAAAGATAAGATTCTGTAGGGAGAATAGGAGTTAGCTTGAGCAAAGAAGCAGGTATAATGGGCAGGGGTGTTCTGATTTACCCCTCACAACGATCTCGGGCAATAGATCCTATGACCATCCCCATTTTCCAATGGAAGCTTGAAAAACTCCAGTACTTACAAGCCTAGAAACACTAGGCTGATAAAGCTGTAATCAGAACCCAGTTCATGCGCGTTTAAAGTTGTGTTTTCTCCTCCCTTTGGTCCATTAGGAATTTCTTTCTCAAAAAGGTCGTTGAATTTGGTGCAGGGGCAGAATCAGTCCTTTTGTCTTGTGAGTAGAAGAGTCCCGGCACCTTCCATCTGGAAATTCAAGGAGTGGATTGCAATTGCCGGGCGAGTGTGACATTTACAACCGCGATCGCTTCCCCAGGCACCTCCCGGCTCCCCACCAATTGCTGTGAGATGGAGTTCAGGGAGACACGTGGTGATGCCCTGGTGATGCCTTGGATCTTCTTGACTTTGAAGCTGTGGGCATGCCGTATGTGGGAAACTACTGGTATGCCTGGAGTCTTACACGAGAGATGGCAAGGAGAGTAAGGGCCAGCTTGGACTTGACCCTGAAGATAATGGCAAGATTTTGCAGGTTATCGAACAAGGGAGTGACCCTTTGAAGGTCTGAACAGCCTTCCTCATCAAGGCTATTTTTCAAACGCTGTCTTTGAATTGCATTTTTCAACCAAAATAGTCCCAATTTGCTATTGAGTGTTGCGTTTCACACCTGCTGCTTTGAAAAGACTAGATTGGAAGAGGAAAGAACCAGAAGCAGGAAGCAGCTGGGAGCATGTAAAGTAACACAGTCAGAGACCAGAACCCACAGCGCAGATGTGGCCACGCAACGGGGCTCTCGAAATATCCAGGAGTTAGAAACAGCAGGGCTTGCTGACCAACCGGACTACATGGTGTTTGGGGCAAAAAGGGGATGTCTGCCCCCAGGTTTGGGGCTTGAGTGGTTGGGTAAGTGATGAGACTATCCACTGGGGAGCAAACTGGGGGGCACGGGAGGCAGGTAGAGAAATGGAGCTGTATTTTGGATGGTCGTGTTGTGTCAGTGAAACATCAGAGGGGATGTGATGGCCTGTGGGCAGGTAGGTACTGAGATCTGGAGCTCACCCAGAGTTAGGTCCACAGGCTGCCGCTGAAGCCACACTATTGCTACTTAAGAACAGTAACATCAAAAGAGCTACAATTGCAGCTGACAGTCTCCTGGTGGTACCAGTCGGGCAGGTCGGTCAGCACAGAGCCCAGCCACTGACTCTACTCTGGGCGATGATGTCTTTTGTGCCTGGTCCAGATCGGAGAGAGAGTGGCAGCCCAGAGTCTCCTCTCTGCCATCCCGGCACCCTCGGCCGAATGCCAGGCTTCAAGGACTGTCCCCTAGCCCCTTTGGATTTCCTGGGCTTTGTTGGACCCAGGTCACCTCGGTAATGTTATTTAAATCTCGGGTTTGAATGGAACATTATTGAATGCCTCCTCAACCACACAACACTTGTGATGGGCCGTAGTGAATGGGGGATTAGGCAGATAAATTGCTATTGTGACTCTAACACTATCACCAGGTTTGCTGAGGACAATAATTATGTAGCTTACAGTGTTTGGAAATACTGCCTAAATCTCCCCCCCCCCCCCCCCCCATGTTGTTTGTGATGGAAAACAATTAGACAAAAGGTCCTTTTGGTAAGCTGCCTGGGATTCAGATCAGCCTGATGAATGGGCTTTCTCCTGGACCCTGAGCATTTGTTAGAAGTAAATTATATGTCATTTCAAATCCAAAAGGTCTGCCTTTCCATGTTTATTGGGGTAAATTAAATCTTCTAAGGAGGGTAAACAGAAGGCCCCGATAATTAGTTGCTTCTGTATAATTTAAACTGAAAAAGGATGTGGCCAAGAGGAGGACAGGGATAGTAGCAGCCTGCATTGTGGCCACCACAGAGAAGGCACAATAGGGACATTTAATTTGATACTGATCTACACGTGCCGCATCAAGCTGAAGTGAAAACACCAAGGCTGTTTTCAAATTTGGCCTTTGAGTTGCAAATTTCAACCAAAATCATTGTGATTTGCTACTTGAGACTTAACTTTTATAACTGTAAGGGGCTTCCTTGCAGAGGTGATAGTGCTTCTCTGATCAGACAGGCTTCCTGTCCTGAGACCAGGATAGGAGTTTCTCTTGGCTTATACTAAGCCCGGGTCTGAAGGCTTCATCAGC
>NW_024412404.1:59611169-59627900 GCF_014898765.1 Herpailurus yagouaroundi
CCCCCCTCTCTCCATCCATCCATCCACCCACATTTCCATCCATCCACCCACTCATTCTCCCATCCTCCTGTACTCACCACTCCATCCATCTATTCATTCATCCACCTGTCTACCAACCTTTCCAAAAATACTTACTGAATACTTCTGTTGAATGCTGGCTCCCCAAATATGACCAACACGGCCTGTTGACAAAGCTGAGGTAATCGCTCACCATGGTAAGGGAGAACACCACTTCTATAGAGCTTTGGGAGTCAGGGTCTCAACAGGGGAAGGCAAGGTCAGAATTTATTGAGAATTGGGAGTTTGGTTTCACGGTGGGGCTTTTTTTTTTTTTTTTTTTAATTTTTTTTTTCAACGTTTATTTATTTTTGGGTCAGAGAGAGACAGAGCATGAACGGGCGAGGGGCAGAGAGAGAGGGAGACACAGAATCGGAAACAGGCTCCAGGCTCCGAGCCATCAGCCCAGAGCCCGACGCGGGACTCGAACTCACGGACCGCGAGATCGTGACCTGGCTGAAGTCGGACGCTTAACCGACTGCGCCACCCAGGCGCCCCATGGTGGGGCTTTCAATGTGGGAATTGTGGGAAGGCTGGGTTAGGGTTAGATAAGTCCAGGAATGTAGAAACAGCGAGGTACTGTTTTGGAGGTGAGAGGTTCGAAGAATCGTAGGGTATAACCTGTGTGGGTCAACCTGTTGAAGAATGGATGTGTCTTTTGGGAGCTTCCTCCAGTGGACAGTCAAGCCATTTGCCTGGGTGAGATGCTTCCAGATACACAAAGTCATGTTAATGAAGCAGTGGGACACACAGTCTTGTTCATGTAGATAGGTGCGATTTGGGGCCTCAGTGTCCAGGTTGAGGGTGGGGTACATGGGTTTCATTCTCACCTCTGGGGTGTCTGGCTGGAAGTATGCCACGGTGGTGGACCTGGGAGGAATTTCTGAGTCCCGCCAACGTGCTGGGTCGGGCGGGGGCAGCTCTGTCGGGTTTCCTTTCCTCTGCCTGGTCTTTGTGTCCCTGTCCTACATCCCTGCAAACACCCGACCGACGTCAAGTGCCACTTGGCAACTTCATCCTGGTTCAGGTGCAGGAGGAGGCTGCATCCGAACCCTGAAGTGTGCCAGATTAAGGGAGGAGAAGGAAAGAGGGGCAGGGGAGGCAAGAGAAACGATGGCCCGTCTCCAGTCAGCATCCCCAGCACCCCAGGCCGGGAACAGCTCCCGGTCTTGACTGCTGCCTGGCGCCTGCCCAAGATGTCATCTGCGGTGTGAGGGTCCAGGCTCAGGTTTCTCTGGTCCAGCCAGTGATAACATCTGGCTCTTGGGGTCCTAGGCCAGTGACCTCTTAGGCTCCCTGGTGCCTCACAGTCTGCAGGGAAAGTTTCCTCTGCTTCTGGGCTGACAAGCCTTCTTTACTAACACAAAGTTAGCCCAGCTTCCTGGCCCCTCCCTAAGCTGACTGTCTCCTTCACACAGAGTCCTGCAGTGTCCTGCCCCGGGGGCTCTGCCTGGCTTAGCTTTGAAGGAAAATTCCATCCAGCCATTGCTGCTGCCCAGACACCATCTATGCCCTTGGCCTGAGCCTGAAAGAACAGACCTGTAAAATCCCAAATGTTACTGTTTCAGCTTCTGTCGTCAGCCTTAATCACGGCTGGTTGGAATTAAGAGACATTAACCGGTGCCTATTAGTAAATGCTGACAGTAAAGTGTGACACGTCCCCGAGTACAGAGTGGCTTCCCTGCACGAGCTGATTTCAGTCCTTGGACACAGTGGCGATAGCCCACTTAACAGAGGAGGGGGAGGGGGGCCTGGGTGGCTCAGTTAAGCATCCGACTCCTGATTTCAGCTCAGCTCATGATCTCACGGTGGTTCAAGGCTTGCGTCAGGCTCTAAGTTGACAGCAAGGAGGCTGCTTGGGATTCTCTCTCCCTGTCTCTCTGCCCCTCCTCCCCTGTGCTCTCTCTCTTTTTCTGTCTCAAAATAAATAAATAAACTTCAAAAAAAAAAAAAAAAGAGGAGGAAGAAGAGGCTGGTGGTGAGGTCAGTTTCCCAAGAAAACCCCTGGAAGTGGGAACTTCACAGCTTCCCCTGTGACTCAACTGAGAAGCAGAGGGAGAGGGTATAGAACCGCTTGTAACAGACCAGGGTTGGAATGCAAGCCCCGCCCCCGAGGGGCCCCATCCCTTCCTGAATTCAGCGACAACCCCCCTGTGAACCACAACATTGCATGCGGTCCTTCTGCAAGTCAGAGACCGTGAGCCAACTGTCATGCTTGGCCATGCATGTCAGAAACACGACGTTGAGCAAATAGAACAGGTCTCTTTCTCTTTTATTCATTTATCTAAAGTTTATTTGTTTATTTTGAGGAAGAGAGAATGCAGCCAAGCGTGGGGCAGAGAGAGAGAATCCCAAGCAGGCTCTGCATGGTCAGTGCAGAGCCTGACACAGAGCTCGAACCCATGAACCATGAGATCAGGACCTGAGCCGAAAGCAAGAATCAGACACTTAACTGACTGAGCCCCCCCCGCCCCCCCCTCCGGGGGCCCCAGGTCTCTCTCTGTTAAAGACTGGAATTCCTCTCTTTCCTCGCTCCTATATCCTCTGTCTCTGGCCCCCAAGCCTTGCTGGCTGCCTCTCCCTGGTTTTTATCTTTCTTCCTGTTGGCCGGTGGAGGATCCGAGCACATCTTCCCTTTTGGAACTCCATGTACCCCTGCCCCTTCCTGGTACCACCTCCTGGACCATTCCATCTCTTTCTCCAAACGCATGCCCCCCACCCTGACCCCTCATGGACGCTTGTGTTTGATGTGGCTCCTGTCCTTTCTGGGACCTTCTGGGACCTACCCCCATCCCCTCTGGTTCTTTTCTCCACCCCAGTGGTTCTCAAAACATGGTTCCAGGACCAGCAGCATCAGTGTCACCTGGGAACCTGTCAGAAATTAGACCTGCCAGATGCCAACTCCGGGGGCAGCCCAGGTACTCCACGTTTTACCAGCCTTCTGGGTGCCCCTGAGAGTTTTGGGTCTACACTCTCCTGGATGATCCTTGGAGCTTTGGTCACCTTTTCTAGGAGAATTCTTCCCAGGACTCTGTCTCAAGCCTGGCTCTCTCCCTAGTGCCTGGTGGTTGCATGGGAACGTGATGATTTCTCGGGACGTGAGATTCACAGAAAGAGCCGGACAAAGCCCCAGAGATGGGTCAGTTGGAACAACCCTTTCACTTGAGAGAATCCTGGGCTTCAGAAGGCTTAAGGGGCCACACAGTTCACATGGTTTCTAATCCAAAGAGGACTTTCTTTTTCAGCATGTAGATCCTTTCCGAAAGTAAACCATAGGTTTGGGGGGGTAGATGCTCATTTCATGGACTCCAGGTGAGTATGATCGAAACTTCCTTCCGTGCCTCAGGAGCCTGCACAGGTCCAAACCCTCCCTTCGCATGTGGGTTGAGAGCTGTTCTCAGAAACCTAGTAGGGATCGAGATGCTCATTGATTTCCATTAGAAAACACAGTCTTGGTGCATGTGGATTGCAATGCCTCAATAGGCTCCCGCACTAATAAGATTCTGATTAGATACTAATTAGTCTCACTGTTGTGAGCCTGTTAAAACTCTCCCAGGCTGTCCTATGCCCTGTACACCTGGTCTAACAGACCCCCTTCAAAAGACAAAATAGACAAAATCTGCTGGGAGCCCAGGCTTGCTTGGGCCTGCTTGGGAAAGCTGCTTTCCCGGGAGGCCTGTCCTGCTGCCAGCCTGGCCATGGGATTAGGCACGGGTCAGAGCTGGGGTCACAGGACAAAGATCAAATGTCAGCCCTTGGGGCTAGGGCTGGGCCCATGACACAAGCCGGGTTATTTTCCTAAGTGACTCATCTTCCAGTCCAAGCTCAGATTCAGGGGTAGGTCTGTCCAAGGGACGGGCAGAGACAGGGGCTTGGAGGCTGGGGTCTGGACGGCCAGGTGACCTAGCATCTATGCCTCTGTATCATCTGCAGTCCCCCAAGTTCAGGGTCGCTGGAAGGAAGGCTCCACTGGTGAGCCCGGTGTCATCATAGCTGTGTTCACCGAGGTTTACTCTGCCCCCAGGACTGTGCCTCCTGCCCCAGCGACCTTTTCAATGCCTCCTGACATCAAGGAGAGCAATGTTATTTTTGTTTAATCAGGTGAAATTCACGTGAAATAAAATTAAGCATGTTAAGGTGACACTCAATTGAATTCAACATGTCACGGTGTTAGGCAACCAACGCCTCTATCTAGTTTCAAAACATTTTAAACATTCCCAAACAAAACCCGGTACGAATTTAAACAGTTTTTCCTTTTCCCCTCTTCCCCGCTGCATCTGGTAACCACTAATCTGCTTTCTGCCTCAGTGGATTTATTGATTCTGAATATTTCATGTAAATGGAATCATATACTATGTGATCTTTTTACTCAGCATGATGTTTTCAGATTTCATCCATGTTGTAGCCCGGGTCAGCACCTCATTCTTTGTTTATGGCCGAGTGATGCTCCGTTGTGTGGCTATGCCGCCATTTTGTCTGTTTATCCATGGAGGGCTATTTGGGCTGTTTCCACCTTGGGAGGGGCTGTTTTCATTACCATTTCACAGATACGGGGTTTCAGAGTCTGACATTCTTTTCCAGGTTCACCCAGTGACTGGCTGAGCTGGGCATTAAATTCAAGTTTTGAAAGCTCCACTCTTACCTACAAATCCTGCTACCTCTCAACATATCCGAGCAGCTGGTAATGGGCTAAAAAGATGAAGGAATGGTCTTCTCTGGCCCCTCTCCCGGGACTCCTTGAGGAAGGGGGTTCTTGGCTGGTCTGTGTTTTAAATACCATTTTACAGGCAGAAAAATAAGAAGCCTCAAAGAAGGTTAATACCTAACGTGACATAATTCTTCATGCTGTTTCTTTTAAAAAATTACACTTATTGAGGTGTAAGTTACGTGCAATAAAATTCGCCAACTTGAGTGTGCATCTGATGAGCTCTGACCCGTGAACACTGTTGCATAACCGCCCTCCACGATCAAGACATTAAAGTATTTTTCTCTCTTCTCGTCAGGCTTCTCGCCATTACCTTTCACAGCAGCGCCCCCCCACCCGAGGCCCGGTGGTAGTCCATGATTTGGATCTGCCTCACTTTGTTTATCCATTCCCCAGCTGATGGGCATTTGGGTAATTTCCAGTCTTAGGCTATTATGAATGAAGCTGCTGTGAACATTCATGTACAAGAACTTGTCTGCCCACAGCAGTGGAATTGCTGGGTCGTATGGAAAGCGTAGCATCTTCTGTGCGCCCTGAGAGGTGGCTTTCTGCGGCCGGCTCAGTCTCTGGGATCCAGTGGGTGGAGGCCACGGAGGCAACAGTGAGGCCCCTAAGCCTGTCCTTCCTGGGACCTGTTAAACTTTGCCAGCAGCTTTAACTGTTCCTTCCCTGGGGCAATGTCCTGGTCCTCAGAGGGCGGCCCTCAGGCCTTCCCAGGGAAGCAGGCAGGTTGGAACTGGGGATAAAGCTTGCACTAAAAAAAAAAAAACCCTCTCCTCTCAATATTCTGAGCTGATGACTCAGAACATGTCAGCCCCTTGGTCTGTAGTATTTTTAAGGGTTTTCCTCAAAGTGCTTCCTCCGGTACCCTAGGTCCCTGATGGTGGCAGGCGGTCCACCTTTCTTTTCTTCTCTGCATGAGATGGGGCTCCTGGGAAATGAAGAATTTCAGAGGGGTTGAGGCTAGGGCCCTCCTTATGGCCTGGCCCATCTCCCAGACGGTGGGCCTGTACTTACCTGCCGTTAGAATTTTCCTAGGCAAGAACAGTTATGGTGCCCCCATGCTGCTTGGAACGGAAAAGGAAAATGAGCAGGCAAATGTCCAGGCAAATGCCTGTGGTTTTGAAAACAGAGCTATTCTCTTTCAGGACCTTTCTAGGGGAGTCATTTGCATGCCCATCTGATAGCAGGGGCCTAGTCAGGCCAGCAGATAAAGCCCATCGGGGACCTTTGAAGGGAAAATAAACATTTGCTTCTTACCGGCCCCTAGAAGATCATTTGCATGAAACCCTGCAGCATTTCCAAGATCTTTGGGGGGTGGGGGTGGGAAGCGAGAGGTGGAGGAGAATGAGTTTGCATGATCCTGGCAAAGCAGAACAAAGCAGAACTAAGTGGTTCAGGTTAATCCATATTGTTTTCTTATTATTTGCAAAGATAAGGGACCGGAGAGGTTCAGGCTGCGGCCCTGATCCTTGCTCTGGTTCCACTGCTGATTTCTCCCTTGACCTCTTTGGACCTCAGTCTCCTCTTCTATAAAATGAGCAAACGGGGTCACATTCCCCCATTTAAGCCATCTGCATTTACTGAGCATATGTTATGTGCCAGGTACTCTGTCTGCTAGGAGGTTCAGGTACAACGGGACAGATAAGTCCCTGCTTTCAAAGACCTCCCTGCCCCTTGGGAGTCAAGCAGGTGAGCAGACACCGGCCAGTGACAATGTTGGACAGGAAGAGGGACTGGCCCCGCACGAGGCGGGGAGGGTGAGGAAGGATTGCAGGGGAAACTAATACCATCTCCCAGTTCTGACCCTGAGGTCTGTGACTGTCCTGCCTGTCCTCACTGGGGCTCTCAGCTGGGGATGATCTGGGCTCATTTCCAGAAGGCAGCCAGCCTTTCTCCCCTACGGACAGACTCCTCTTACACATGCAAATAACAAGTGTAAATGACACTGGCCGTCAGAATTATGGCTGCCTTCTCCTCTCTACTCTTCCTTTAGCTTCCCTGGAAAGTATCCCAGAAGAGACGTGTCCGTTAGACCCTCTGACAGTAGAACTGAGGTCACAGCCTCAGGCGTGGTGTCCGTGGGGCCACGTCCGTGCTCGCAACAGCTTCTGGGTTTGCGAACCTACGGAAAATGTTGATGTCTTGTAAGCACGGGAGGAAAAAAATAGGATGTGATTCTGGAGGAAAATATGTAAGTCCATAAAAATTTTTGTTCTGTGCAGGAGTAGAAGTCTAAAAGTGGCAAATGACCGGGGCGGGGGGGTGGGGGGGGCGCCTGGATGGCTCAGACAGTGAAGCAGCCGACTCTTGGTTTGGGCTCGGGTCGTGATCTCACCGTTCATGAGTTTGAGCCCCACTTCAGGCTCTGTGCTGACAGTGCAGAGCCTGCTTGAGGTTTCCCTTCTGCCCCTGTCCTGCTCTTTCTCTGTCTTTCAAAATAAATAAACTTAAAAGGAAAAGAAAATAATTGGATGGATGTTGTAAAAGGGACACCAACCGAGGCCTCCTCTTTAGTCAGGGGGCCTTGCCAGCCTGCTATGGACATGCCCTCCTAAAGAATGTATTTTAACCCAGAACCTTAGCATCGCTGGCTTTTTCAAAGAAACACAAGCTTTGGCAGCTGCAAGCCATCGGAGACCTCCCTCCTTTGGTCCCCTTTGCCTTTAAGAATTCTTATTGTGACTGACGACACTCTCTGGGTACGATTAATTAAATCAATGGCCCCCTCGTAAATTTAAATATACATCCCCCATGCCTTTAAATCTTGGAATCCCAGCTGGGAAACTGAAAGGCGTGAAATACACAGTCATCATGTCACAGTCATGGAAACGGGATCCTGGAGCTGTAATTCTGTGATAAATATCTCTGAGACACACACCCACAATTTGGTTATGCCCCAGAGGCGTCAGGAGGGCCCCTGAGAAGGAGAGGGGAAGGTTCCGGAAGGAGAGACTGGGCTGCCCTGTGGTGTCCTCTGGGGATCAGTGTAGACTGGAGGCTCAGACAACAATGTAGGGCAAGGCTGGGCTTTCTAGAACGTTCATAATGCAGCCGTTGTCTCCATCCATGGATTTAGAAAGAAATCCCAGAAATTCCACGGAGACCACTGGGAGGAAACATGGGCTATGTCCTGCTCATTGTCCTGAGTGAGGAGATGAAGGAAGTGACCACTGGGGACCACAGAAGGCTAGACAGCTCGCACCTGGCTGTGCAAACAGCCCTCTTTCAACACTGAGGACCTACTAAGCCCCAGGCTCTGACCCAGACACTGACACGTGGGCTGGCCCCTGCCCGGAGGCGGGGAGCACCCTCGAAGGACCAAAGACCATAGGACAGGCGGTACCTCCATCCGTGGGGCAACCTGCCTGCTGGCATGCAGGCGTCTCGGGCAGGGACTTCTGGACGAACTGAAGGGCTAGTGGGAGCCCCCCCAGGGAAAGAGAAAGATGGAGGGCGTGGCTCCCTGCAGAGGGTTGGAGGAGGAAAGTGTATGGGACTGGAAGTTGTTCAGTGTGGCCCAGATCGGGGGCGTGAGCTCTGGCCGTGGCAAGAGCTTCCGGGCAGCCTAGAAGGGCGCCATCTCAGTGCCCTTGGAACCTGGGTGAGGGTCTCAGGTGGCAGGGACAGAGGCAGATGGGCTATGCATTCCGGGCATCCAGCAAATGCCCTTTGGTGCAATTTGGGAATTCACTTTATCACTCAATTTGACCCAGTTACTGAAGTTGAGACTTTTCTGTCCCCTTTGGTTTCAGTGGATTCTATTCATTTTTATTTCTCTTTGTTTTTGTTTTTGCTGGATATTGTTCCCAGTTCACTGAGAATTGTATTTCAGAGAATACTGTCTCCTGAACTCCTTGGCTTTTCATTACAGCCATTATTTCATTCAGGACAAATAACGGAAAGGCTATTTCACATGTGCTAATAAGCTTGCATCCCCCCCCCCCCCCAACTCCTGATCTCCCTTCCAGGGAGGGGAAAGTCAAGCAGGCAGCCACGGGGCAGGGTGGGAATCCCCTAAACCCTGTAATCTCTCTGCCAAGTGGGTGCTTGGCAGGATCTCAGTGCCTAACAGCAGCCTCTCACCGAAACCTGCAAGGCAGGTGTTGCTTCCTGATCCAACTGAGGAGGAAACGGGGCCTGAGAGATCCCTGACCACCCAAATGAGAAAGCATAGCAAGGCTTGTGTCCAGAGACAGTGTTTCTTCTGTCGGACCCATCTCGTGCAAAGAGTTCCTACAACACTCCAGCCACGGTCTCCCCCAAGCCCCCTTTCTGATGGGGCCTGTAGACCCTAGCTCTCCCGGGGAAGCAAACACGGACCCTGCGTGTTCCAGGGGTCTAAAAGCGCCCCTCCCCATCCCTATCCTGGGCTCATGCCATGCTGAAGGCTCAGAAAGTCACGGTCAGAGCAGGGAGGGCGGGCTCATTCTCTTTGTATGTCCACCCAAGTGCCCCGGTGTTGCCAGACCCATCTGGGAAAAATGACTGACCAACCTGTCCCTTTTAAACTTCTTTTCTTAGCAGTGGAATTTTAAGGCAACTTTGAGTGAAAGCAAATATATTGCTTTGGGCTGACGAGAGAGGAGAAGGGGGCCCTGCTGTGGCCCTCTGCACCCCCCAGTGTCCTCAAGATGCGGCCGTGTCCTCCCTCTGGCCCCCCACCTCCACCTGCCCCATCTGCACGAGCAGCGTTTGAAACCACGGCTCAAAAATATTCTTGAATCTACATCCATTTTCAGCTTATGCTCGGTTCTCAGCATTAAAATAAACCCTAGCACCTCATTACACACTGTATGAAGCAGAACTCCCTTTCATTTTTAAAACTGTCTCCTTCAAGCTCCAGAGGGTGCTTCCTAGTTTGTGCAGGACTCCACATGATTTCTTGGGAAAGGCGCAGGTTTGGGAACTAACCGTGCTGGGTTTCATCCCAAGTGCTGGGCTAAAGAATGACCACTTCCCCACTGTGTCCATCCCTCCATCGGGAAATATCCACTTTGGGGGGACACATCATAGTTAAACTGGACATTGCGTGCGCGGTGTTTTTCTTTCCCTGGTGTCCTGGGCTTTACAGACCCAGGTCACCTGTCCGTCTCTTTTATGAATGCTGGGTGTGTTGACAGTTGACCCTATCCTACCTGCTGCACCTCCCTGCTGAACTTTTCTCTTTACAAATTAGATTTTGGTAAACACAGAGGAATGAATGCCCTTTGCTTGCTTATTTTGGGACTGTGCTGATCTTATAAAGCTGGTCTTTTTATTTATTTATTTATTTATTTATTTATTTATTTATTTTTAAGCTCTGAAAGTTAATCCTGGCATCCTGGCATGGATCTTTCATTCAAGTAAGCAGTGACTCAGTCAGCTCGAACATGGGGCCTTTAAACCCTGTTGGATGGGGTCTCAGGTGAGCCGTCATAGGAACTTTTTCTTAAAAAATTTTTTTAACCTTTGTTTATTTGAGAGAGAGAGAGAGAGAGAGCAAGCAGGGGAGAGGCAGAGAGACTGAGACACAGAATCCGAAGCAGGCTCCAGGCTCTGTGCGGTCAGCACAGAACCCGATGTGGGGCTCGAACTCACAGATCTCGAGATCGTGACCTGAGCCGAAGCTGGACGCTTAACCAACTGAGCCACCCAGGTGCCCCTGGTCACAGGAACTTTTAAGAGTTGCTGCCCACACCCTGGAGCCCCTGCTCATGTGTTTCTGCTCTGAGCAGAGCCCTGTGATGCCGTCTATCACCCCCACTCCCCAGGACTTCTCTGCACGTTACCCCACTGCCCCATCTTGGTCCTCAACCTAAGGCCAGGTCCCTGATGGGTCCTGGACCACAGATTTGAGGCCCTTCTGTTCCCTTTGATTCGGTCTTTGGCAGAGCCCCAGGAACAGGAGTCCTTGATGGCACCTGGCCCTTTCTAGTCACCGACAAGGGAAACCTGAGAAACCATTCTCAGAAATGGAACTAAATTGTCAGTGAATCTGTCCCCATCTGGAGAAGAGAGGAAGATTTGGGATGGCAACAAAGGCTCCTTTTATTTCTGTTAATTAACTCCTTTGGACTCAGGGGCCTGAAGTGGCTTTCGTTTGACACACAAAGAATCCGGGGCAAGGATGATACCCACGCTCCGGGTGTCTGCACTGGAAAGGGCTCCGTGTATTTACCTGTAGGGCAATTCAATTAAAAATAAAGAAAGGGGTAAATCTATGAGATTAGCTCCAGGAACAATGGCACCAATTGTGGCCAGGTGTAACAATCCCGACCGAAGCAGATGTTAAACAAATATTTTGATGGCTCCCATCGGCCCCAGTGTGAAATCTTCCTATTTGTCTTTCTCATCATCTCCAGGGGTGGAAATCCTGAAATCTTGGTCCGTAATCCCCTTTGGTGATCACGGAAATGATCATATGGAGAGAGCTTAGTTGTAAACATCCACGTGAAGGGGCATAACTTATTAATGTGGGGACGATCTGGTGTTGCCTGCTCATTTCTCCCGGGCCCTCCATCCTTCTTGGAATGTCCTTCCCTTACCACAAAGGCTTCTTGGGCTTTCGTGGCAGACTCCGGAGAAGGAGGGGGCAGAGGAAAACAGGCTATAGGCTGGGGCCGGGAGCAGTATTGATGGGAGGACCCTAATGGAGGCAACTGGAGGTTTTGTTCCTAGGTGTCGGGAACAGAGAGTAGACGGGGGACTGCAGTGTGCGAGGAAACATGATGTGAAGGGAAGGGCGAATTTAGGGATTGTTGTCCTGGGCCGTGTATCCCCTCCACGAGTGTTTGTATTCTGAATAAATGAATGACTATATGTAGAAATGTATGTAGAGTGACAAACACTTGCCTATAGGCTGACTCAGGTGCTTATTTTGTTAGATTGTTATTTTGGTTTTAATGAAACGGGTATAAAACTTAGAATGTTTTTTTAAACTTGGGATATTTTTAAAATACTGGAATTTTAAAATTCCAGGGGCACCTGGGTGGCTCAGTCGTTTAAGTGTCCAACTCTTGGTTTCGGCTCAGGTCACGATCTCATGGTTCATGGGTTGGAGCCCTGCATTGGGCTCTTCACGGAGCCTGCTTGGGATTCTCTTTCTCTCTCTCTCTGCCCCTCCCCTGCTTGTGCTCCTTCTCTCTCTCTCTCTCTCTCTCTCAAAATAAATAAATAAACATTAAAAAATATCAAAATTCTGACTTTTCCCACTGCGATGAAGACCTGCCCCATAGCTGCGCTCCTGCTGACACAAAGGGTTAATGGCCCGCTGGGACTGGAAAGCCTCTGAGCACACAGGGACTGAGTGGCTTGATTCAGTCATTTGCAGGCTTTCCCTGCATCTTGGCCCCTCGAGCTGGGGACACGGAGGGCAGCCTGCTAGAGCAGAAGGAGCCCTGGTCCAGGTCCTTGGGTCTCTGACTCAGTCGCCAACTTGTTCCGTGGGAGACCCAGACCCCATGCCTTCTCTCGGCCCATCTGAAAACTGAGCCCTGCATTGGGCTCTTCACGGAGCCTGCTTGGGATTCTCTTTCTCTCTCTCTCTGCCCCTCCCCTGCTTGTGCTCCTTCTCTCTCTCTCTCTCTCTCTCTCTCTCAAAATAAATAAATAAACATTAAAAAATATACTGGAATAGAAATATTCAAAATAGGACTCAATACAACTTTGGAATTTGAACAGCATTGAAAATTTCCATTAAAATGGAACGATCACGGCGCTTGGGTGACTCAGTCAGTTGAGGGTCCTATTTAGGTTCAGATCAGGGTCTCATGGTTAATGAGTTCAAGCCCCACATTGGGCTCACTGCTGTCGGCACAGAGCTCACTTTAGATCCTCCGTCCCCCTCTCTTTCTGCCCCTCCCCCATCTCTTAAAAATAAATAACCATTTAAAAAATAAATAAAGGGGCGCCGGGGTGGCTCAGTCGGTTAAGCATCTGACTTCGGCTCAGGTCATGATCTCGCGGTTTGTGCGCTTGATCCCTGAGTCGGGCTCGCCTGAGCCTGCTTTGGATTCTGGGTTTCCCTCACTCCCGGCCTCTCCCCACCTCACACTCTGTTTCTCTCTCTCTCAAGAATAAATAAACATAAAAAAAGAAGAGGACAAAGGCACCCCTATCTTGTTCATGTTGGGGCTCCAGGCCCCTGCTTGGCACTTAACAGGCCTTTAAGACGTATTTGTTGAACGACGGGAGGGAGGAATCCAAGGACAGTCAGGTTCTCGATGGTCCATCCTGTTTCCATCCCAGGTCCCAGAAAACATCCTGGAGCAGCTCAGATCTGAAATCTGGTCTCATACACCAGATGCTCTGGAGACCTCCTCCCGCCTACCTTCTCCTGGGCTTGCCATGGCTCCTGACTCTGTCTCGGCAAAGCAATTGGGCTACATTTATTACAATGTTGGTCACACTGAGGCAAGTAATAAAATTTGAGTGGTAGATACAGAATCATTTCATTTGAACATTTTTAACTTCACATTTTTCAAATGGCCATTTGGCTTTGTATAGACACAAGGAAAGAATTATGACCTTTGGCCAACTTTACTGAACAAAGCCATAAAATATAGTTGAAGTATATAGTGCCTTTTGATTTGGGGGGTGGGGGGACGAGATGTCATTATTGCTTGAATTATTCTATTTCATCGCCGTAGACAGAAGCATTCTGCAGAGACTGAAAAGTCCTTTGGCTCAGCCTGTGAGCCTTTGGGAGAGGAAGGGGGGCGGGGCGCTTTCCCAGGAAGGAGTTTCTCTTCTTAAGGATTCCTGAGAAAAGGAATTACATGTCTGCTGAGTCAAGTCCCTTAGTTTCTCTGAGACCCAATCTTCCCTATAAAACATGGAAGTGACATCGCCTGATTTGCCTTCTTTGTGTCACAATTGCGTGGACCAGTTAGAAAAAGATGCATTTTAAATGTACCTTCCAGGGGCTCCTGGGTGGCTCAGTCGGTTAAGCGTCCGACTTCAGCCAGGTCACGATCTCGCGCTCCGTGAGTTCGAGCCCCGCGTCAGGCTCTGGGCTGACGGCTCAGAGCCTGGAGCCTGTTTCCGATTCTGTGTCTCCCTCTCTCTCTGACCCTCCCCCGTTCATGCTCTGTCTCTCTCTGTCTCAAAAATAAATACACGTTTAAAAAAATTTTTTTTAATAAAAAAATAAATGTACCTTCCAGACTTTGAAGCGCTGTGCAAAAATCTCTCTCATGTCCTATGGGCTTCACACGACCCTTCCTCAGAGGCTTAGGATACATATGATATATGGGCATATGAAAAGGTAAATCTTAATATTTGTTTTAAGAGTCAATAGCACAACGCTTGTCAGCCACATAATCATTATTTACCTACAATCGCGGATTACTTTATGAGGCTAATTGCTTGGGTAATTGCTTTGTCATAGCAAGATATGCACACACTTATAGCCAACCATGTAAATTATAGCTTTTTAATCTCACAATTACGGTGCAGCGTGAAGGCTACCAAAGAGGCTGAGATGGAACTACTAATTGCCAAACAGTGCCCTGGGACTTTATTTATCTCCCATCTTGACAGCTTAATGGTGGGATGCAAAGTGAGTAGCGTTGTTTGGGGCACGCTTTGCGTCCGTGTAAGGTGAGGGCTCAGCCCCAGACTCTCCTCAGCCTTGCCTTGTTTTCGTTGGCGTCTTGACGGGACGCGACCCCACCTGAGAGGCAAACACGTGAATTGGAACGCTTGCCTTCAACTCTTCCGAGCGGTGACAGACGACGGCAGACACGGTGGCCTCGAAGTTACCCCTTGGATTAGCGTCCGCTTCATCTGAGTTCCTCAGGGAGCGGTCAGCGTGGAGGCCACACCGCTAATAAAGAGGATTTCGATCTGTACGGGAAAGGGATTGTTGATGCACGTTCATTCTAGTGAGAATCAATGCAGCTCTTTGTAAGAGGTGCCAGGCACCGGAATGGGGCTCTTGGGGCTTAGACAGCTCCGCTGCTTTCCACGTGACCGCGGGCTGCTTACTTCTCTCCTCGGACCTTTAGTTTCCTCATCTGTAAAATGGGAATGACCAACCTCTCTTGGGGGTTGTTGTGAGTCAGGTGAAATGAGAGGCCGCAGGTTGGGTGCTTAGAGTGATGCCTGGCCTGTGGGCAGAAGGCTGACCACGTTGGCTGTGGCGTCCATCTGATGTAACCCCACGCCGACGCCTTCTTACGCCAATTCCTTACGTCATCGTTTCATGGGACACTGCCTGTCTTAGGGAGTCCGCACATGTCCGATGTGCCGCCGAGTTATGTTAACACGCACCCTCAGCCTAAAGTGGTCCTGCCCTGGGGGCTGGACGATGACACCAAGGGTGGGTCATCTATGTGAGGGGACTTTGCATCTGGGCCCTCCTGATGCTCAAGCGACGCCCCCAGGAATACGTTACTTTTTAAGGCTAATGAATCAGACCCAGCGCACAGGGTTTTTGTGTGAACATCCTCAGTCCTCCAGCGTGCTCTGCGTGGGCACCAACCTGTCTCACTCCAAAATCTTGTGCCCACAGGCACTTAATTCGACCCGCCTCGTCCTTGCCTTCTTCTTTCTCGCAAGCCCCCTTATCTGCCAGGGCTCACTTGAATCCCAGCAGCAGATTCATGAGCCATCCCCACACCCACACGGGTGATGTTCACAAGTGCGCTTGCTAACCTTTCAGGTAAATTTGCACAAAAAGACCTCGACCTCGACGCTCAGGACTTGACTTTTCTCAGCCCTGTTCTGTCTTTCAGAATCTGAGCCTAAAATGATAGCTTTCTTTGGGGGAATGCCAACACACCTGAATTCACCTACCCCAAAGCCTTGACAGGCGTCTTCCTTGTGGACGGAGAGAAGTGCTGACCTGAGAACCAAGAATCCCGCAAAGGAATGGGGAGAGAAGCCGATTTCAGAGTTCTTCCCTTAGGAGCGGTCCCGGGGAAACTCTCAAGGGGAATTGTATTGCAGGGTTGACATTTGCATAAAATTCAGATTTCTTCTTCTCTTAAAACCATCGTCTCAAGAGGTTTTTGATCCATAGAAAAGAGCGATGTGGGCGGCTGGAGGGAAGAAGTAAGTGCTTTTGTTGAAAAGACGGATGAGCTGGCTCCAGGTGAAAGCCTTTTCCCAGGTAGCGGCTCTGTGTTGGCAGGTCTATCTTGCCGAGTATTTTCTGGCCCATTTTCGTGACTGAGAATAGAAACGTTCCCATGATCCTGCCCATTCCCAGGTCTGGAAGAACATGACCTGTAGAGGCGCGTAGCCTTAGACAAATGGAAGTGGTGCATTCTGAATGCTTGTCTTTTTAGCATAGATCCGTGGTGAGTGGCTGCGTTACGGCCATCTTTTTAGTGACATCAAAGCCAAGTGCAGAGAAAATGCACTATTAAAGCAAAAAAAGTCAAAGGGTGTGGGCACACAATTTTAATACCGGGAGAACAAGCAATTTCTTTTCTTTTCTTTTCTTTCCTTTCCTTTTTTTTTTTTTTTTTTCTGATGTGAGGAAATGAAAGACTGTCTCTTCTAGGGAGGAGTCCTGAACTCACTTTGCTAAGAGACTGTCACTTTCTAACCAAGCTGGACTTGCAGTTAATTCAGAAGTTCTGTGTGTTGGGGCTTGACCACCCTCTGGTCTCCTGGTCGGTGTGTCTGCTGAGGAGGGTCTGGTGGCAGCAGTTCTAGAAGCGGACAAAGGACCCGGGTCTGAATACCGGACTTCCATGTTCATGTGGCCTTGGCCAAGCTGCTGATATGTTTAGCCTCAGTGTTCGCATCTATGAAATGGGTAGAGTAATAGCTGCCTTGCCATGACATTGTGGAATGTGTATAAAAGCACAGGATAGAAGCTGAGGAAATGTCGGTCTCCTTCTCATCTTCTTTTCTTTTCTTCCCCATCCCTCCCTCCGTCACTCCTTCCTTCCTTCCTTCCTTCCTTCCTTCCTTCCTTCCTTCTTTCCTTCCTTCCTTCCTTCCTTCCTTCCTTCCTTCCTTCCTTCTCTCCTTCC
>NW_024412404.1:59627910-59679712 GCF_014898765.1 Herpailurus yagouaroundi
TTCCTTCCTTCCTTCTCTCCTTCCTTCCTTCCTTCCTTCCTTCCTTCTCTCCTTCCTTCCTTCCTTCCTTCCTTCCTTCCTTCTCTCCTTCCTTCCTTCCTTCCTTCCTTCCCTCTTTCTTTCCTTCCCATCCCTGCTTTCTTCATCTTTTGGAGTGCTTTTTCCAGAGAATGGGGAGCATGGAGGCAGAAATAGGGATTCTTGCAAGATGTGGGGTAACAGGAAAGCTTGAGTGTGTTTTCAGACCTCGTCTCACAATGTTGCTCAGAGTGTGGTCTGAGGGCTCCCTCATCAGAGGCATCTGAGGGGCTTCTGTCAGGTGCAGGGCTCTGAAACCCACGACTGCCCCATCACAGGCTCTGAGGCAGGCCCTGGGAATTTGTGTTTTAACGAGCACCAAGCATAGCAGGAACCATCGAGTGCCCGCAGACAGCCATTTCCCTTCCTTTTTCTGACCCAGTCCTGTTTTGTTCAGGTGTCCACAAAATTCAGCGGCAAATACTGGTTGGTCCAAACAGACCCAGAAGCCCCTAGTCTTCCTGCCAGTGACAGGTTCAGTCGAGGGCAGGGGGCTCGGTCCTCACCAAGCAGATGAACAAGGACTAATGCTGGGGGGGGGGGGGCTTCTGGGAAGGTTTCCTCATGCTTTGAAAACCTGTCTTCTTCCATTAGATGCTGCTGTTGGTGTGTGAAGCCTGGAACTGGGCTGGTCGTCTTGCAACCCAGGGAACAGCCAAGGGCAAAGCTGAGAGTGCCCTCACTGGTGCATCAGGCAGGTGGGATACTTGTGGCAACTTAAAAAATAGAGACATAATTAATACAACATCAAATTTCGTGTTTTAAAGTACATGATCTAGTGTTTTTTGTTTGTTTGTTTGTTTGTTTTGTATGTTCACCACGTTGGGCAACCATCACCTTGCTTTCTAGAACATTTCTGTCGCTCCGCAGAGAAACCAATACCTCTCACCAGTCACTCTCAATTCTCCCTTTTGCCAGCTCCTGGCAACCTCTAATCTCCCTTCTGTCTGTACGGATTTGCCTTCTGGACATTTCACGTTGATGGAATCCTTCAGTTCGGGGTCTGTCGCGACTGTCTTCTTTCCCGTAATGTTTCCAAGGTTCGTCCACAGCGAAGCACCTAGACACGGACCTACCACAATCCGTCGATGCATCTGTAAGCCGGTGGGCCTTTGGGTCCTTTCTGCTCTTTGGCTGCTGCAAGCAGTGCCGCTGGGCACAGGCGTGTGCGAGTTTGGGGAGGAAGTGTGTTTTCAAGTCTCTTGGGTTATCCATCAGGTGGTTCTTGTACTTCCTAAAATCTGGGTAGTATGGCAGAGGGTTCAGAGGTAGACTCCGGAGTCTGACCACCTGGGCGCAACTCCTGGCGCTAACCCTTACTAGTTAGGGGACACTGGGCAGGTGACACTGGGCAGGACACCTGTGCTTCAGTTCTTTTTCCAGCAGATGTGAGGGTAACTGTATTGTCTCTACACGATTTGCCCTAAGAACTAAATGAGTTAATCCAGCGACAGTGATCCTTAGACCTCTACGTGGTGCATAATTAGCGCCCAGAAAACGTTAGCCGTTGTCATTAATGTCATACCCACATACCAGAAGGAACTCACTGTAGATTCTGCTGCTGAATTTGTTCTTACCTATCTCTAGGGAGCGAGGGTGAGGTAGAAATCCCTCTTCGTAAACACCATCGTCACCTCCGCTGGCCCCCTTAATGATCCAGGCAGAGCGCACACTGGTCAAACGGGTCAAAATACACAAACTACACAAACTACACAAACAAACCAACCCAAGACTGGTTAGATAAGAAGAGCTAATGGTACTACCTTCCTGATTCTCTTACTTTATTTTTTTTTCTTTATTTATGCTTTCACTAGCTTCACTTGGAGCTAATTAATGAAATTGCGAGCTTTTCTTTCTGTACACGACACAAGCCCACCCTGCTTCCCTGCCCTGTGGCTGAAATTATTGCAAGGTTTGGGTTCTTCCTTGGTCATCCATTACCTTTTATCAGAATGCACATTTCCCTGGACTCTTTACTCCGTACCCCTATACATCTTTTTAGCTTCTCGTGTTCAAAGGTCAGCGTGCTAGTCAGACGTCGAATGGCACGGTTCTCCCCCCACCGCCCCCCTCCACCGACCCCGGTTCCAACCAGTGTGGGGGCTGATCTGCCCTTAATACCGTGCCTTCGTCACGGCTTCGAGTGAGAAATATGAGACAAGGTATGGCCTTGGGAGAGGTCTGCGGTCCTCCATTTCGAGCATTCCCCGAATGTCATAATTAATGTGTTGTAATTAATAACTAGCGCTGCCCCAGCCTGAGCTGAAATTCACATCCTGGTCCCAGGGGGCACATGCATCTTGGCTGAGCTACAGTTCCTGGGCCTGTAGTTCAGATTCTCTTAGTGTTACGGGCGCCTCCTTGCCAGGCCTGGGACCCCGAGGCTGGTGGAGGATTTGATTCAGCCGCACCGGGGCTCTGGGCCTGAGGGGCCTCCTAGTCCTAACTGACCCTTACAAACCCCCTGCCCTTGGAGGCTTGATGGCACCCCCATGAAAGGACCCTGGGGCTCAGCTCCCAGCTCTGGGTCCACGTTTGTAAGTTTCTCCTGGCCACGTGGGGCGGTAGCCGGGCAGCCAGGCCCTGGAATCAGCGCAGACACAGCTCCTGCCTCTGTTCCTCTGGCTGTGTGATCCAGGGCAAATTCCTTCCCTCTCTGAGCCTAAGGGATGTCATCTGCAAGAGATGAGAAGACAACATCCATCTTACCCAGTCATTTTGGGGATCCAATGGGAAGACGTGACTCTGCTTTGCAGAGTCTCCAGGTGAATTCCCACCAAAGATTAGTAGCTGCTATCGCCATCACCTTGGTCACGCTAGGTCTGGCTGCAAAAAGCACATGTGTCTCTGCTGTCCAAGGGTCTCACGCGGAGGCCCCTCATCCAGCCTCCCCCAGGGCCGAGGCCTCGACTGATGGGTCAAGTCCCAGCCCCCGCCCGTGCTCCAGGCTGAGCAACTTGGCCAGTGTCTGGTTCAGTGGGGTCCCACCTATGACTCCCTAAAAGGAAAAAAAAAAGAATGAAAGGCTGTTCTGCTGCTCACGAAGCCATTCTAGAAACCACGGCGAGCTGCCTGCCGCCGGGAGGTGTTCCCCTGGTAGGAATGGGAGTGAGTGCACTTTGATTTCTCAGGGGCAACCGCTCTCGAGGGTGTTTTCTCTGGCTGGGGGAGGGGAGGGAGGCGGAGAGAGCTGGCATGGCTTTGGCTGATGGACAAGGTGGACAAGGGCAGCAGGAGACAAGAAGGGCATCGAAGGGCACGGCCAAATCTGGGCAAACTTCAGATAAGGGTCTGACCTTTGTCGGGGTCGGAGCCCCAAGCTTGCGTTCCAAGTCCTCCAGGGCCTCGTGTTACTGGGGCTGATTAGCAGGAGTCTGTAGTTCAGTGGGAAAAACAATGCCGGGTCGGCTTGACTCGTCCAGGCTACGGAATCCAGGGCTCATTACACAGCCGTTTTCGTGTCCAGGCCCGGAATGAAATGTCGAGCTGCTGACGGTTTCCTACGAATTCCTCGGTGTTTTGTTTAAGGGGAAGAAATGCACCCCGATCTCACTACGGGCTTTCCTTGCTCCGTCAGCCACAAAATAAATTAGACAGGTCAAACGTTGTAGATTTAATCTCACTGTGAACTGAAAACATAGTAGCTCTCCTGCCACCGGAGAATCTGCGAGCGCTCGGTGACCCCCTGGTGAACCGGAGGGGCCAGGACGGCCGGCAGGTGCAGCTGCAGGGACTCAATGTGACATTCACCGTGGCTCTTTGTGCCCTTCTGAGAACTGCTGGGTAGCGCTTGGAACTGAATACTCCAGGGCTTTCCCTCACCGGCTCACAATTACCGGTGCAAGGCAGAAAAAAAGGAGAAATTGAGAGAGAGGCGAGAGGAGGAGCCGGGGGGAGGAGGGAGAGGCTGAGGGAGAAAGGGGCAGATTCTCCGTGGTGCTGGGGAGGCCATGGCGGTTCCAGTCAAGGGCAGACGTTGGCACAGGGGCCAACGGGGCGGAAAGAAGGGTTAGAAACAGCTCTTGGTAAACAGCTTGCTCTCGGCTTCCCGGCAGCATGGAGGGGGCGCCTGGCCTGCTGGCCTGACAGCAGGAAAGGAGAGAGACCACAGATCTGGGTGCTGGGGGTGGTATAGGCTTGGCGTTCAGGGGCCTGGTGAGTCCGGTGGATCATAGGCAGGTCCCCCCCACCGGGGTGGATTTGCTGCAGGGAAGGGGAGCGAGCACCCCGAGCCACTCTTTCTGGGGAGAAGGCTCCCCTCCCCACCCTGCACAGCCAGGCGCAAACCACCCTCGGGAGACGCCCCACTGGGCGTGAGCGTCAGCAGGGCCTGGCATGGGGAAAGGTCACGGGGAAGTTTAGAGCATGGTTATGAACTGGTCTAGGCCGGGGCTTAGTTCTGGCCCAGACAAGTCTCCCTCTCTGTGGGAAAGGGAGACGGTGAGAGCTGAAGTCCAGTTTGAACTGCGGGGAAGGCCGGACTCTAGAGGTTCAAGGTCAGGGGCTGCATGTGTGGTGGCAGAGTCTGCAGGAGTCATAGGATTGAGAAAGGGTCTGACCGCCTTACGGGTACCGTAGGGAAGGCCTGGTCCCCCCAGAGCCTCTTCTCCTCCTGCCTGTGATGTCACCATCAGTGGGAGTCTGGCAGGGAGAAGAGCTTGGGTGGCTGTCCTATCTGCCTGCTATCTCCAACCAGGTAGCAACCTACAAAGTCACCGGGCCTAAGCCTGACAAAGACTCAAATTTGTAAAGGATTTTCCCAGAAGAGCCAAGGAAACCACGTTCTATAGTCCAGGGTAGAGCAGCCCCATTGCCACTGGTAGGAGCCCAAAGGGAAGGAGAGGAAGAGGGGCTAGTTCCAGGGCAAGAGGAGACCCCTTGGGGGTAGAGGGTGGGAGACAGGTCAGAGGCTCATTCACTAAGAGTTTGTAGTGCTCACGGTGTGTCCAGTGCTGTGTCTGGGGATACTGAGGCTAACAGGACCTGCTTTGGCCTTAGAAGGGCTCATGGGCAGCTAGGGACGTCACCAACCTTGGAGTGTTTGGGGAAAACCCACTGAAGCTCTCCTTCACCACGAGCCCCCCTCCCAACCAGATGCCAGCAGCGGAGCCTGGGTAGGGTCAGCTATCTTCTGCTCTGGGTCACTCAGCACAGAGGCCCATCTACCCGCCACCCAACCAGGAGGCCTAGGACAGTCACCTTGGGCACAGAGCACTGGCCGAAGCCAGGAGCCTGGGTTTGAGCCCCGGTGACCTCACTAGACATCTGGCCAAATCCCTGGTCAAGTCTGAGCCTAGTTTCCACCTCTGGGCCTTGGCACAGAGCCCTTACGGGCACCTGCCCCAACACCTGAGCTAGTCTGAACTCTGTGGCCACAGGGCCACCCTCTCAGCCCTCCCCCGACCCCGGAGGCGGCCCCCAGGATTAGTCTGTTCTGTCCCCTAGGTCCAGCCCCAAACCCGGTAAGGGTGGGAGGATCCAAGGCTTCTGCACTTGCCTCTTCGGTGTCACAAGAGCTACTGGGCCGACTTATTTCCCAATGACCTCCCCACTTTCAGATTCAAAATGGCGCTCCCTGAATGGTCCTCCAACCCGGGAACAAAGATGCTGTCAAAGTCGGCAGGGGAGGGACATCCAGACCAGGTGCTGAGTTATCTTCCTCTGTCTCAGGGCACAGACAGTCCTTGGCAGAACTGGGCAGCACATCTCAGAGCTTTTCTGGGTAAAGAGTATAGGTTTCTTATCGGTCCTGCTCACCTCCAGAATCTCCAGGATCATGCATTTTCCTGGGCTGGGTCGGGGACAGAGTGTAGGCTTTGCGGAGGCAGCGAGCTTGTCTTTCTCGCTCGCCACTTCCCCCAGTGGCACAAAACCAGTGCTCAGTCCATGTTTGTTGGCTGACAAAATGACCTGAAACTCTGCTCCCTCCATGAGGTGATGAGAAAACAGTGCTGGTGGGGAGAAGTCCGCTCCCGCTGCCCACGGAGACAGTGAGGAAGAGGGCCTCTCTCCCTGTGTGGGGTGGCTGGTCACTCATGAGGCAGAGCTTCACCGTGGCCTGGAGACCCCACAAAGCCCCCATCTTCTTTGTTGGGATTTTCCTGGCTCTGGCTACTGAAGGTCCATACCCCTTTTTCTAGGCGTGGCCTGAGTCACAGGGACAGAGTCCCTGTCTACGTACTCATCAGCTTTCCGTGTAGGCAGCTGATTTGAAAGTGGCTCCAGGGTCGTGTGGGTAGGCTTTCCACAATGCATTATCCTCACCCTCACCATGGTCACAGGTATGACTCAAGAGCAGTGAAGACCATTGGTTGGTGATACCATGGGTTCCCTGGTCACAGATAACACCCGTGTCAGGTCAGATTTGATCAGTCCCACAAGAGACGCTTGGAAGAACTGCTTTGGAGGCCCCGTGGGGGAGAAGAACCATTGGACAGGAAGCTTCCAGAAAGACTTCATGATACACTGGAGAAGAGCCTTGCACCACAGGTGGGGGCCGGCAGGTGCAGAGGGAAGGAAGGACATTTCTGTGGAGGATTTAGCACGAGACCAGCTTGTGTTCAGGGACCATCTGGTTGTGGTCCTGGGTGCCAAGATGTCAAGAGATATTGGCGTGGCCATCTTGTTATTGCAGTTCTCGTCCACGAAGCAGGCACAGAATGGATAACATACCGCATCACCGGGAATTGTGGCAAGTGAGGATGGAAGGAGGTCTGGGTGCAAACTGCAGGCGGCTTCAATGCCAGGGTCAGAAGTGGGCCTCTCCTAACTCCCGTTTGCGGGGGGAAAGTCCCTTGAGATTTCTGAACCTTTGCGATTTCTGATCAGCATTCCGTTTTAGGGACATTGTCAAAAGTGGATATTCCATCCGTTTGGGTAACTTGGAAATTCTTTGTGGAGAGACCTTAGTTCAGATGACTCCACCTGGAGTGTTGGGCCTCATTAGGGTTTTCTCTTCAACGATTACTTCTTCAACATCTTGGAATTTAGAATGTGTCAAGACATGCCCTCCATCCCATGCCCCCCAGCGCGGGTCTGAGGTTAAGCAGGACTGTGAAGTTTCTTCTAAGGAATGGAGTAGACCAGAGCTCAGCCATTTTTTTTTCCTGTAAAGGGCAGATAGTAAATATATTAAGCTTTATGGGCCGCACAGTTCCTGTCGTAGCGACTTAACTCTGCCATACCAGTGCAGGAGTCCAGGTGAAGGAGTGGATGTGGCTGTGTTCCAGTAACACCATAAACATAGTAGGTGGTCTGGGGTGCCTGGGTGTCTTGGTAGGTTAAGCGTCTGACTCTGGATCGTGGCTCTGGTCACGATCTTATGGTTCATGAGTTCCAGCCCCGCATCCCCGCATCTCCGCTTGGGATTCTCCCTCTCTCCCTCTCTCTCTGCCCCTCCCCTGCTTGTGCACATGCTCTCTTTCTCTCTTTCTCAAAATACATAAATAAACTTAAAAAAAAAAAAGTAGGTGGTCTGGATTTGGCCTTCATGTCATAGTGTGCTGACCGCTGGGGTAGACGGTGGAGTGACTTGGGACGCCACCCTGTTTTCAGGCCACTGTGCTTCTCTTGTCTCTCGTGTGGGGCTGTCCCCGCAGAAGAAAGCCCGCTCTTGGTCTGGCTGCCCAGAGGCAGAGCCGGGACCGATTCTGGCTTCTTCCGTCACCAGAGATGGTGTCAGACCTGGTGATGTCTATCTTGACGACCACGCAGACAGATTAAGGAGTGAAAGGTAAAGCTGAAACAAGCCCAAGGATGCTGGCTTTCAGGGCACGTTTAAGGGGGCCCCGAGCTTCCAAACAATACCCGGCACCTCCCTGCTCCCACTTCTCATCATTTCACAAAGGGCCGCTTGCCAGAAATTCCTCCAGTGGCCACTGTTGACACTGCGGTCACTCTCCGGTGGCGAGTCCCCATCACCGATATAACAGACAGTTTAAAACACGCTTAGAAATGCTGTCAACCATCCTTTTGAGAAAAGCCTGCCAGGACCCGATTAAACGGGGCTTGTAGCTGAGCCGCCCTTCCCCTGATGACACAGAGTCAGTGGCAGGTAATCCGCGTCTTAATCTCCTTGCTGCCCCCCGGGGCTTACGGTAACCGATACCCCTGTGAATGCCACAGAGTCTGATTGAGTTACCTCGAAAGCCCAGAACTTCTTCCTGCTCCTTTCCTAATGGAATGTATTCAGATAAAGGCACCTTGAAGTTGGCCACGGTCTCCTGAGATGTTGCTCTGAGAGAAAAATTTGATTTCCCCTAAGTTGTGGCCGTAGGACTTTTTGATTTTTTTCCCTGAAGCATTTCACCAAATGCGGCCAAGGTGGCCGTTGGACAACTGTCTGCACGCCGCCTGGGGGCGGGGCGGAGGGGGGAGCCCTGGCGGCGTGCTGGCTTCCTATTGTGGTTCCTGCCTTCGGTTCCAGGGCCAGAGCAACCCTGACTCGTGGGGAATCCCACTATCAAAATTCTGACTTTTCCCACTGCGATGAAGACCTGCCCCATAGCTGCGCTCCTGCTGACACAAAGGGTTAATGGCCCGCTGGGACTGGAAAGCCTCTGAGCACACAGGGGCTGAGTGGCTTGATTCAGTCATTTGCAGGCTTTCCCTGCATCCTGGCCCCTCGAGCTGGGGACACGGAGGGCAGCCTGCTAGAGCAGAAGGAGCCCTGGTCCAGGTCCTTGGGTCTCCGACTCAGTCGCCAACTTGTTCCGTGGGAGACCCAGACCCCATGCCTTCTCTCGGCCCATCTGAAAACTGAGGAAGCTTGGTGGAAAATCAGTCAGGTTTAGGGTTGCCAGATTTTGCAAATAAAAATATCGGACACCAAGTTGAACCTGAATTTCAGAGAAGCAAAAACTTACGTTTTAGGGTAAGTATGCCCCATGTGACATCTGGGGCACGCGTATGCTAAAAAGCTATCTGGTTCTCTGAAGTTCAAATTGAACTGGGCATGCTGCATTTTATCTGTCAACCCTCTTCCTGTGGCTTTCACCTCAGGTAGTTTCTGAATCCACATTTTGAGGTACGTGGTTTTGGTTTCGATATCCAGTGGCTTTAGGTAACCGTAAGCAAAGGGTAAGAGTGCAATGTCTAGATAATTCTGGAAAGGTACCCTCCATGATTTGCGCCCATGCCTACACCCTGGTCTTTTGAAACATTGGTTCATGACTATGTCTTCTGGTGCCTAATTGAGTCCCTGGTACCAAATAGATGCTCAGTGAGTACTGGTTGCCTGCATCCATTGTCTCCCGTTGGCCATACATTGCACCTTTGTGATCTTTGTTCACCCTTCATGCTGTATACTTTCCAATCTAACAAGACGTCAGGTCTTTCCCGTACACATCCCATCCTTTCAAGGCCACTCTGCCTTTGCCCAAATGGTACTCTTCCTGGCACCCACGTCCCTCCCACAGAAGCAGTATCACACAGGGAGCAAAACTGTAAACACTGAAGCCAGACTGCTTGGGGTTGGGTCTCACGCCTACCATTGTGGATTTTTGCGGAGTGTTCTTTAGCCTTCTGTGCCTCAGAGTTTTATCATCTACAAGGTGGAGGTGACAATAAATCCTAGTAAGGCTGCTTTGAGGACCAGATGAGCTAAGACACGTCTGGCATTTAGAAGACAAAGACAGCATGGCACATAATAAGGTTCTCATTCTAGTCCATCTACAAATCCCTGATCCCAGCCATTCTACAAGGGCCACTTCAGATTGTACTTCAAGAAGCCTTCCTTCTCGCAGGTGGAAGGAAGGCTCTCCCTTAGCCACAGTTCTTGACTATATCCTCCTACCCAGTGCTTGGGGATAAAATACAACGTGGTCATTTCTCTCCTCTCCTGTAGCTCATACATTCTTTGTGGGAAGGACTAACTCAGCCACACTCAGGTGTCTACATGTGGCCTGGTACCCAGAGGAGACCCAAGACCTCTTTGTTGAATAAATGATGTAACGATCAGTTAGAACGCACAGTTGCTACAGAAAGAATTTCCTGGCAAGGTGGAGTATGGTATTGTTACCCTAGACGGTGTTTTTTTGTGGTGCTCCCACCAAAGAGCTGAGAGAGACCTACGAAGGTGGGAAGGAAGATCCCATCTAGGGCCGACCCGGTCCATCATGAAGGGACACAGCTTGGTGTGGTCCTTTCGTAGCTAAAGACCTGCAGAACCTTCCACTTCCTCATGTGTGAAAGGGACAGAAGGATGCTTCCTCTTGGGGATGAGATGGAGAGGCCTCCAGTACTGGAGAGATAGTCAGTACTGACTAGTGTTTAGTTACTGGGCTCAGCCGATATTGGGTCCAGGGTGCCCCCAAAAGGCCCTGTTTGTGTGCCTCCCTTGTCCACGCAGACACAGGGGGCTGGGAGTGGAGAATCTGGCAAATTCTCTCTCCCACTGAGCTTTTCCTGTGGCTCCGAGCCTGATATATGGTGTGCACGTTCCTTACCCCCCCAGCTACTCAACCCAAGGATAAAGGTCATTCTGAGCTTCAGTGGTTTGAGCTAGTAAAGATTTTTATAAAAACTCACTGTCTTGATTTGTGTTCAAGTACTTTAAAGTTCACATATTTCTTATTTGAACTTTGCTGGCTGTAGTCATTTCATCCACAATCAGCCTGGATTGGTCCTGCTTATTCAGAGCCCATCAATTACAGAGAACCGGACTGGAGCGCACACCGCCCATTCGCTGGCTTCGCCCCAGGCTAGCCGATTTATCTGACATTTAATAAGGAGTTTTAGATTTTGCAGCTTATCAGGAGAGCACGGTGCGAGTGCGGGTGAGCCAGTGAATCCCAAATAAGTGGGCTGCTCAGGAATCTCTTCCTTTTAACCCGTTCTTTGTCGCGCAGCACGCCTCTGTGTCAGGACCTTCCATTCCTCCTCCGCTTTGGTTGGGCTTGCTTGCTTTTCTCGAAATGATGTCTCGGTCAGTGTTTTGAAATCACTTCGATGTCGAGAGACCCGATGAGGGGAGAATTCCGAACCCGGCTTTGACGTAAACAGAGAAACCCTGGCTTTGCAAACAAGGATCGGAAGCTTCGTCGCCCGATGAAAACGCAAGTCAACAGATACCGACTGCGTGCCAGCCAGGGTGCTGGGCATGGGTGCGGTGGAGGTGAGGCCCCCGCCCTACGGATGTAAATAACTCAAGTCCCAGGCAACTGAGCGGATGCTCTGATAGGGGTGGAGACAGAGCATTAGTGGGAGTGTTTCGTGACAGTATCTGGCAAGTTACATCCTCGTTTGCAGATTCTGTTTCCCCTGGTGGAAATGTGATGGGTGAACGCTTTAGAAGCACACTTTTTTATTTTCGAGATTAAACATTCCCAGTGGCCACGTTGGTCTATGAGAGACTTATTTGACTTCTGAAGATAAATGACTAATTGGTTTCTGTTTCCTTTCTGGCCCTATTGCATTTGCTGGGAAAGACAGAGCGATAGAAGCTTCTTTCCCTTGGATTTTAGTTAGCAAGAGGCTGCCATCTATAGACCCTTGACCCAATTACACACTGTTTTGAGGGACTGGAACAGCAGGACTGCGGCCTGATGGGCTTTAATGGGCTTCACACCTGCCAACTCTGCAGATTAGGGTGGCAGGTTTTTAACAGGCTTTTGCTTTGACGTTACATTAAACTTGTTTTATTTTGCAGACCGTCTCAAAATGCTTAGCGTAAGACTTATTAAAGGCTTAGTTTCCTGTTTCGCAGATGGAGAAACTGAGGTCTGCCGAGCTCTGGAGGACTTGCCGCCTGATGTCCCCCAGGACCGCACCCCAGCCGACTGTGCACCCCGTCCCTGGTGTCTCTGCCTTTTCCATCCGCAGAGGGGGTGTGCCTGGCAAGTTGAGTCTGGCCCGAGCTCACTGCCCTGGAAGCCAGGTCCCCTCACCGGCCCTGCAGAAATGTTTTCATTTCAGGGTTTGCCTTTTTCATAGCAGCGGCTCAACCCCTTAGTCCTTTAGACAAAGTAACAACAATGACAATGATGATAATACGAATTGCATGAGCAGAGTCGTGATGGGGAACAAGCTTTATAATTAAGATTATTTTCCTAAGATGCCCCTGTATTTAGCAATAATATTATGGAAACAAGAATAAAGCTATCTGATTCTAATGAAGGGACGGTGGAAGGACAGCATGACTTTAAAAAAGCACATTATACAGAAACAAAGGGGTCTCCTCCCCCATCCCCGGGCCCGCCCCCCCCCAAACAGCCCTCAAGTTTAAATCTACGGCGTTCCGGCCAAAAATGAAATGCCTGTTCCCTGCTCGCTCCCGGATGCCAGGCCCATTGACAAAGGCCCACTTGTTCCTTGGGACACGTGCCTAGATGCATTTTCAGAGAGAGGTTCTGAGGGCACCAGTCACCTGCAGCTGCCCTGAAGATGACACATGTCATGGGGCTGGGCCCCTCCCCCCATTCATGTGCCGTACGTGGTGATTATTCTTGTTTCCTGCCGGAGAGTCAGCCTGGGATGAAACTCGCTGAGGTGGGGAGGGGGGGCACTGGCACCCTAGGTCGGGAGTCCCCAGGCGAGGGCAAGGATGGCCCTCACTGCTTGTGGTCAGCCCATCACGGCAGCTGCTGTGCTCTGAATCGGGAGGGGCCTGGGGCCCAGGGTGGGTGCACTGTGACGGAGGGAGAACACAGATCCACAGAGAGATGGCCTGTGCCTTGGTGAAGGTGGGCACAGCCCACGGGATCTGGGCATGCTCTCTCCCTCGAGTGAGCGAGTTTCAGGGCCTTCGGTGACGGCGAAGCTGTAGCTGTGGGCATCTGCTGTCTCTGCCTCCCCGTCAGGCCCTGCCTGCCCACCCACCATGACCCCCCCCAGGGCCAAACCCTTGGCTCTTACACCTGCCGCCGCCCACCCTGGGGCCATGATCTGCCTGCACACTGAACAGAATTGCCTGTCTAGGCGTCCGGCCCCTTCCGGTTCTGCCTTAGACGCCTGGTTCCCCCTATGCAGACACCCCCTACTGTCCTCACGTGCGCCTGTGTGTTCACTGTCCGCTGTTTGTCCTTCGAGATCCGGCTTCTTCCAGAAGCCTTTCCCGGCCACGGCTCCCACGGAGCACTGGTTGCCTGTGCCCAGGCTGCCAGACTCCCTCCTACAGGCCGTGCCTCCATTCCGTTGTGTAATCCCGTGATTGTGTGGCGGTGATCTCTTGCACAACACTGTGATCTCTTAGAGGACAAGGACTGTGGCCCCAGGGTGGGGCTGGAAACCTGCGGGCAGGTTAGGTGTTCGGGCTCATTAAATGACTGACCGAATGGATGGGATGCCGTGTGCACACCCTTAAGGGCCTTTTGGAGTGGAGACTATGCCAAGGCGGGACGTCTTGTATCTCAGGATTCCACATTTAGTAGCTAAGGGCAGAGGTCAGAAACCTTTTCCTGGGGGGGGTCAGATAGTAAATGGTTCGGGCTCTGCGGGCCACAGGGTCTCTGCTGCAACTACTCAACCCTGACGTCGTAAGTTAGCGCAAAGGAGCGTGGTTGCGGTCCGATGAAACTTTATTTACAAACACAGGCGGAAAGTTGGATTTAGCCCACCAGCTGTAGTTTGCTGATCTTTGGCTGAGGGTTTGGAGTGGAATCATGTGCTCTTTCCATAGCTGGGTTTCCCCGCTGTCTGTTGGCCCTCTCTAGGGCCCGCTGGGGCTCCAGGGCAGGGGTGATGAGTGGCTGACATCTGCTTACTCTCTCGTTTCCTTTGAGCCATCAGAGTGAAGGTCTCAGGACTCTCTTCCAGCTCTCTGGCTAGCTTTCTCAGTGTTCTCTGCATTTTGTTGTCCAGACACCTGCCCCAGGTAATCATAAGGACCTGTCCCCACCAGAGCAAGAAGAAATCGGCTCCAGTTATCTGGGTCTCTCCCACTCACCTGCAAGGTAGGCTTCCTCTCCCCTTCCTCCAAGCCCAGTCCTGCGCCCCTTCCTGTATCGTCCATGCAGAACAACGAGAACCCCAGCAGTGCCCTCTTCCTGCTATCTAAGCCTGCGCCACAAACCACGGCAAACTTGAAAACCGCAATAGCCCCGGTTTTTCTCACGGGCAGGGTACAGCTCTCCTCTACTCTAGCTGGCCAAATCTGGGTGGCTTGAAGCCTGGGGACCGGAGTCCTACAAAGGCTTACTGACGCACCGTCTGGTGCCCAGGTCAGGAGGACTCAGTCCCCAGGAGGATAGGCAGCTGAGACTCCATGGTCACGTCTCTCTATCTCTTCTGGTGTCTCCACGGCACCTCTCCAGCGTGGTGACTTTTGGGTCACGACATTTCTTAATGTGAGCCCAGCCCTGAGTGTCCTTCCCAAGGTGCATGTCCCAGAAGAGCCTGAAAGAAACCGTGTCACCTTTTATGACCTAGCCTCAGAAGTCATGCAGGATCACTTCTGGCACATTCTATTCATTGAGGCAGTCACAAAGTTCCTCCCAGGTTGAAGGGAGGTGACCTAGGCTCCGTGTTACCATGGGAAAGGATAATGTGCCATAAGAGCATGTGGGACCATTTTTGGGAAAGAGAGTCCCCACATCTCCACTTCCCGGGCCCTGCAGTGTGCCAGGCACTGCTCTTGCCTGTGTATCTGTGACGATATCTCACGAAGTCCTTCTTCGTTCCCCTGAGCCCTTACTACCTGCATGTAAAGTTCATTCTGAGTGTTTCCAGTTTTGAGGCAGTTTCCCATCGTGTGGCACATACATGCTCGTGGAGTCCAAAGGACACGAGTCTCGGGGTCTCGGCTTCCTTCCGGGGCGGGCTGAGCTGTCCAAGGAGGAAAAAGCGGCGATGGCGACACTGGGATGTGACCCGCTGGCTGTCGAGTCACTGTGCGAGTGCCAAGCTGTGATCGTGACTGGAGTCCCCACGTTCCCCATCCTCCTGTGGTTCAGGTGCCCAGTGTTACTCTCAGGAGGTCACTGTCCGCAGGGACATCTGGAAGCACGGCACACAGTCCTCTTGTGAGGAGGGCCCTGCCTGCGTGGGGCCCTCGACACGGGCGGTCTGGGGGCTTACGGATTCTGAGTTTGCCTCAGCTCATATTTAGGGTGCAAGATGGACAGAAGCTAACTTCAATTTCAATCTTATTTTTGGTATGTTTGTACTTCCTAGGAGTTCTTATTCCTCTCTACTTTCGTAATTATTACGGCTTTAGCGACCAGAAGCCTTGAAGGCCAGCAGAATTCAGGGGAGTTATTATTTAACAATGAAAAACAAGAACAATTTTATGGGTTCCAGACGCACCTCGAAGACACCTTGCCAAGCCCTGCTTGGTTTTACAGATGAAGAAAGCGAGGCTCAAAGAAGGGCGGGGACTTCCCCAAGGTCACACAGGTGTTTGGCCGGGGCTCTGCCCGCTGTGCCTGTGTCTCCCATGAGGCCTCTGTCTGCAGGGTGTGTTGGTCCCCACCTCTGAGGCAGCGCTTTCCTTTTGGCCCTCCGGCACATTAGTTGGCTACAGCTCCAAACGTTTTCCAGAGTGTTCCAGCACTTTCTGGACCACCAAGGACTCAGGTGGCAATTCCACACACTGGCCTGTGACTTCCCTTCGCCAGATTGTTCTCTGGTGACGGGGTGTGTGGCCGAAGCACGGGGACCGCAGTTTTGGCTCCTGGATGCGGCCACAGCCCTGCCTCAGGGCCTGCAACCCGGTAGCTGTGACGTCTGGTGTTTGACTGACTGACCAGCTGAAGGAGGGAGGCCCCTCCCAGGCTGGCTCCCTCCCTTCTCATCTCTTCCTGGGTAGCTTTTTGGCCGCAAGGCTTTCCCCCCAGTCGGGTTGACTGTGGGGCAAGCCTGCCCTACGAGGGATCCAGGATGCCCTGAATTCTGGTGGAAAGCACAAGATGTGATTTACCCGCCCCTGGTTCTTAGCAGCACGACGAATTCCTTCCCAGTTCATTCAATTTGGTGGTGGTAACGTGCAAACATAGCCTGCGTTCCGTCTGCCTTTATGGACAGTAGCTTTTTAAATTCCAGGGCCCTGACAACTCTGGGAAGTTCCCGGAATCCTTTCTTTGAGTTTCTACCCTTTCTATTTCCCACTCGGCCAACGTTTCACAAAGCAGGCTCTCCTTTTTTTAACTCGGTCTCTGCATTAGAATCGCGGGGACTGTTTTTTCAAATGCAAGAGTCTTGGGCCCCCCCAGGATCTACCACCTCCGAATCTCCGGGGATGAAGCCCCGAAAAAATATTCACTTTAGCAGGCTTCTCAGATGATGTTTAAGCACCTGCTGTTTGAGACTGTGCCCTTGAGGGAATCTGGGGGAGTTACTTTGTCTACTGCTGTATGCCCTGCGCAGGACCTGGCACGGAAGGGTGATCGTGAACTGTTTGTTGAATGGGTGAATGATTCCATACCCTTGAACTTGACCTTGATCTATTTGTTTGGGAACTGTCCTCCCGCCCTACCCTCCGGGCCTCTGGCCCTCTGCTTGCACACCTGGCGCAGACATGACAGGTAACTGTCCTGTGAGTACTCTTTCAGGCATAGTCAAGTTCAGGGATAGGTAATATGGAATCTCAGGTGAAAGGGGGTTAATCATCTTTAAAATTATTGTGTGTGTGTGTGTGTGTGTGTGTGTGCGTGAGCATTGCCTGTTTTAGGTGTTTAAAGGGCTCAACAGAAGGATGTCCTATTACATTTGAAATTACAAAATTATTGAGGGGATTAGTTATTTCTAACCAGTATATAACACGAGGATGCTGAATTTTTACAGTGTCACTTACTGGACATACAGCACACATACTGTGACAGGACAGCTGTGCGTGTGTGTGCGCGCGCGCACGTGTGAAGCACAGGCCGAGGAGGGGAAGGCTGGCCCCGCCCTGTCACCAGGCACACATCAGTGGTCTCGGGAGAAGGGCTGCTGGGTTGGCAGGGACGCCCGGCGACGCGTTCTTAGAAGGCCTGTGGTAGCAAAGACGTGGATAATTTATACGATGTTTAACTATCTTTTAAATAGCCAGTTTTTCTTGTGCAGTGGCTGGGCTTCCATAAAACAGAGACAAGGCCTGCCCATTTGGCTCGGTTTTAGAGGGGACGGTGCTGTAAAGTTAATGCAGTGAGAAATCTATAGCGCTCTGGCATTAAACCCAACACGGGACATAAAGAATTGGGGCGGCTCTAAGCCACGGCAGCAGGTAAAGAGATTAAGCAATCTTTGCAGATGAAAATCATCCTGAGTGAGTGGGAAAGGGTCTCCCTGCACTGGGCAACCAGGAACCAGGGGAGAGACGGGTGGGCTCTGTGCCTTCACCGTCTGTGTGCAAGGGTCTCTGAAAAGCCAGCCTGGACATTTAGCCATTGCTGGACCCCGGAAGTCAGAGAAGTCCTGAGGGAGAGAGAGGAAAAGTAGGAACGTGATAGTTTAATTCCCTTATTGATCCTTTGTGTGCTCGTTCTCATGCCCGACTTGGCTTATGGGAGAACAGGTATGGGTCCTCCCTGGTTACGATAAAGGCGTCAGAGCGCAAAGAAGAGAAACCATCTCAGGATGCTGGTTGGAATGCCAACCAGGATTCCAGGCCAGGCGGGCAGGGCGGGATGGGTGCCGCCCTGGAGATCGGACCCCGGCCCCTGGCCAACGCGCTCAGTGCTTCCTGCCTGCCACCCCCCCCCACCCCACCCCAGACCACTTTTTGCCAGGGGTGCTTAGACAGATAAGGAGATTTATTCGACCAAGACACCTTCTCTCCCCAACCTGAGCGGCTGAGTCAGGGACCTCCAGACCCACAGGTATCGCTTTCCCAGGCGACTGGAACTAAATGTGTCTGCTCTGCGTAAGGGTGACCAACTGGCCAGGAGCACGCATGGGGACACGGCAGTTTCATATTGGAGCGGTTGGCGGACGAGAGGCTACTGAGTGGCTGAACACGGTCGAAGGGACCAGTCCTGAAGGGGGCAGTGAGGGGCTGAACTGCTGAGGAAGGGCTGGGGCCTCTGGAAGTCTCTGGAAGCCTCTCCAGGCAGAGAGGCCTGGGTGTGGTCTCTCACCCTGGCCTTTGACAGAAGTACCTGGTTTTCTCTGTTCATCCGGGACAATTGATATTTCCTCCCATGGGGAAAAGCCCGAAGGAAAGTGGAGACTGGAGGAAGGTGCGCAGGTAGGGGCTGGGCTGTGGGGGGGGCAGAGAGGGAAGGCAGGGTGCAGAGCAGAGGGCGAGAGCCAAGAAGGGAGCAGCAGGGTGGGCTGGGGGTTGGAGGCCAGTGGGGCACAGGGCTGGAAAGACTCAAGGCCTGGACCTCATGCGTCAGAGGCCTTGACCCTCACAAGGGCAGCAGGAAGGTTGGAATAAAGGTCCCTGGCGGCCCTGAGGGCAAGCTGGGCAAGCGTTGCCTCCCCCCCCCTCCCCCGCCCCCGGAACCCAGGGCAGATCTCTGAAAGCATCTCCCAGAGCGGGCCCGGCCTCCCCACACTGTCGGAACCGGCTCCCTGTCCCCAGGACCCACCAGCACCTGCAGACATTGAGCTGGGCCACGGGAAGCATGTGCTTGGGGCTGTGTTTCTCTAAGTGTTTCCTGCATCTGCTAATTTGCCCCTAAAATGCTGCCTCTTCCAGGAAGCCTGCCGGCCGCCAGAACAGAAGCTTGCCAGGAGTCCCCCTCGTGCTTCTGACTCTGCTCAGTTCCAAAGGGACAAATGTGGCTGCCTTGAGATCTGCCACTCCTTCTAGTCAAGATGTGGGCTGCCCACAGCCCCCTCCCTCGGCATCGCCTGGGGCCACCTGTCTTGTCTCACCTGAGCAGGTGGGCTCCTACAAGGGCAGGCAAGGTCGCCGCGGCCAGCTTTGCACCGTGAGCGTTGCAGGCCCAGGTGCCGGGCTGCCCAGTACTGTGCGGACACCAGAGATGGTGACAGGGCATTTGGGTCACCAGGTGGTCCTCAGGCCCCCACGGGGACCAGCTTCCTGCGGCGAAAGGGCTTAACTCAGAACCCCTTCAAGAGCTGAATCTTCACCCCGATAAAGGGAAGAAAACACCGATCCGCCCGGAGATCACCCCCTCAGCAGGTTTTTGTCTCAGGATCTCCCCGCGCACTGGGAACCCGCGGCTCGGAGGGCCTTTCCTCCTCCCAAAAGCCACCGGCCGGGAATCTGCTTCTGAAATCCCGAAATTGAAACCCCAACCCGCAGATCCGGGCCAGGCTGAGGGTTCACTGGGGACTCCGAGAAGTCGCTCCGCCAGGGGGCATCTGCCGAAGGGATCAGTCAGGAATCCATAAAGTATTTATTCAGTGGCCCACAGCACCCCGCCTCCCTTGCTTGAGGTGGAACCGATGCAAAGTTTCCAAGACAAGCCCGCGATCGCGGCTGTCGCCAAACAATGCCATATTTCTTTTCTTCTCTTAAATTCTAGGGATCATTCCCTGTAAGAGGGCAATTTGTCTGTCAGGCAGGCAAAACAGGGGCCGCTCCCTGCCCTCATTAAGCTGACAGCACGGTTATTAGCAGAAAACGAAGCCCTCCCGCCATGAAGCTAGCCACTGTTTTATGGCAAGCGCCAGAGAGATATTTTCAGTAATTAATTTGATAAATATATTAATTATGAATTGAGTTGACAGTACAATCAGATTGTCAGCCTTCCAGACAGCCTCTTGTGATAAAGCTCGGTGATGAAGTAGTTGGATTTCAGACCTGTCATCCTGCAGGGCAGTCCCTTATCACCGTCTGCCCATTCACTCTGTAATTTCCTGCGCATTGTAATTAAATGGTAGCTTTCTGATTGGAAGTGACTCCTCAAACATAATCTCTCTTTCTTTTCCAGCCTGGTGGGGGAGGGGCACAAAAAAGCCCTTTGTTTCAGGGGATTTTTCATGTTGAGAAGCAGTACTCTGTCCCCCTTGTCTTTAAATGCACCTATCTGGTCCCGCAGGGACCCCCCCCCCCACCATCCCTCCCAACCCTGGAGGAGGGGGGGCACGTGGATGAGGAGAAGGAGGAGGAGGTGGGGAGCTGGAGCCTCAGGGCTGGGGGTCAGGGGACAGAGTGGTGATGGAGGGCTGGGGGGGGGGCTCACAGGTCCAGCCCTGCTGTCTTCTGGGCAGGTCACTGCTCCTCTGTGGGCCTGTTTCTTCAGCCAGAAAGAGAAGGGATTGGTCAAAATGGTTACGGGGGGGGGGTCCCCCCTCCAGGCCTGAAATTCTGGGATCCTGCGGACCGAGCAAGTCTGCCAGTGCCCCTGCCCTCCAGAGTCCTGGGAAGGGGAGGGAAGGGGAGGGAAGGACGAGCGAGCCAAGTGTCAGCTGTATTTCTGCAGGACAGGTCATTTGGGGAGTCCCTTGCCAGCACTTTTTTTTTCTCCTTTTGATGAAATTAATTATGAACACTGCCCGGGGTCATTGGACTCCGGAGATACATGTCAAGATAAAATATTTCAGAAACACTTATATTTAATAATTTACTATGGTGGTTCGCATTTGGGTGCAACAAAGGGAATTATTGGTAATTGCACATTTTAAAGAGGCAGAAGGAAGCCCGGCAAAGTGGGGTGGGGTGGGGGTGGGGCACAGGACAAAACGAGGAGGTTTTGTTTTAGGATTTGTGTACCTTGTAAGGAAGTCAACTCCTGAAGTCTGAGGAAGCAATGTCCAGTGCCCCAGCAAGACGGAGGGAGAGAAAGAGAGAGAGAGAGAGAGAGAGAGCACAGTGATCCTAAGGGGTAGTCATTCTCAGCCTCCAAGTCATAGAAATTCTGTGTTCCGAGACTCAGAGACGTTGAGGGGTTGTCCCAGGCCACGTGGCTAAGGAGCAAGAACCCTGAGAAGGTCGGCCTCCCAGGCCAGTGCTCCCAGGTCATGGTGCCCTGTGGAAAAAACAGCAGCTTTGTGTCAGGAAAACCTAAATTCTAAATCCAAATGCCGCTTGCCTGCCATGCCTCAGTTTCCTCGTTTGCAAGATGGGCCAGTAAACCACCTACCTCAGGCTTGACGTGAAGATTAAATGAAATGATACTTTCAGAGCCCCTGAGTCACGGTGCAGGCTCGGTGGTTACCGGCTGGTGCCTGGTCCCTTCTCCGCTCTGGGCCTTTGTCTCCTCATCTTCAAGGTGGAGGTGCTGCTCTCAGCAATCAGTGGCATCACAGGAGAAGCCACCGTGGCCTGAGGTCTACGGCTGGACCACATTTAAACTCAGCTTGCTTCAGAGACCACGCATCCTACTGAAAAACTCGGTTTCCGCCTACCACCTGGATCGTGACCTGAGCCGAAGTCGGAGGCTTAACCGACTGAACCACCCAGGCTCCCCAAGACAGAAAGTTTTTTTTTTTTTTAATTTTTTTTTCAACGTTTATTTATTTTTGGGACAGAGAGAGACAGAGCATGAACGGGGGAGGAGCAGAGAGAGAGGGAGACACAGAATCGGAAACAGGCTCCAGGCTCCGAGCCATCAGCCCAGAGCCCGACACGGGGCTCGAACTCACGGACCGCGAGATCGTGACCTGGCTGAAGTCGGCCGCTTAACCGACTGCGCCACCCAGGCGCCCCCAGAAAGTTTTAACATGAAGCAAGAAGACTCTCACTCACTACAGAAGGATTTCTGCTCGTGTTTCTTTCGCGAACAAATGCGCACTTAGCACTGTTTCCCAAAGTTCTAGATGGTGGTCCTTCGCTTCTCAAAGCGAGAGTCAGGGCGAGGAGCACAACCAGAGTCGAGTATTTTCCTTTGTCAGGTCGTGGTCGAGTCTCTATTTTGACGCGTTCCCACTGTATTTCATTTTTTTTTTTTTTTTTTAATTTATTTATTTTTTTTTTTTAAATTTTTTTTTTCAACATTTATTTATTTTTGGGACAGAGAGAGACAGAGCATGAACGGGGGAGGGGCAGAGAGAGAGGGAGACACAGAATCGGAAACAAGCTCCAGGCTCTGAGCCATCAGCCCAGAGCCTGACGCGGGCCTCGAACTCACGGACCGTGAGATGGTGACCTGGCTGAAGTCGGACGCTTAACCGACTGCGCCACCCAGGCGCCCCGTTCCCACTGTATTTCAAAGAGGAGACGTGGTTGCTGTTGGAAAAAAAAAAAAAAAAAAAAAAAAAAAGTAAGACCAAAGACGGGGTATTATTGTTATCCCACTCTCCACCCCAGAAATGTTCTCAGCAGAGCCAGCCGGTGTCATTTATTAAATCCCGAGTGAAGACTCATAAGCTGCTTTATTTTGTACCAGAAGCGGCTGCTAAGTGGACGCAAATTGATTCTGGAGAGGATGCTAAGTGGTAATCCTTCCCAGGTTCCCAGTAAAGAAAATATACCTATTGGAGGGAAGTTTCGACTTGGGTTTGAACTCGCTGATGCCTTTTTAGAGTCCAAGTGGAATCTATGGAGCTTTTGTGTGGCTGTCGGATAGCTTTGCTTAATGCCGAGGGAGGAATGATAAATATTCAGGAGGCTTTGATGTTGATACCAGACGGGCCTCCGCAGGGGCGGAGGGGAAGGCGTTTGACACCGTGGTTTTCATCCCTCGGCGGGGATCGAACGGATGCTTGAAAATAAATGGCACCTGTGGAGAAGTGCACCGGCCCTGACTGTGCCTTCGGAGCCCGAGTTCCCCACCGCCAGCTCGAGGAGCCTGGGCTCAGGGCTTTGCCCGGCAGGAGCAGAAGGCGGATGGATGGGATGCACGCGGGGGGCGAAAGGCAGAGACTCACTTCGTTTTGTAATGTTTGCCGGGGAGCCTTTCTGACGAGCCCAGGCAACTGCCGCCGAAGGCGCCCGTGAGACACAGGTTAATCTTCTGCAGGCAGGGATAGGAAAGGGAAAAGCCCTCCAGAAATGAAGAGCTAACGCCACTTGGGCTCAGCTGCCAGCCCCCACGGGGCCTCAGTTTCCCCACCCGGAAAATGAGGGGTGGATGAGGCCTGAGATGCTGTTCTTTGCCATCGTTTAGGGAGACGCAGTTGTCAGACTGGCCCCTGGGTGGGGACGGGCCTCTCCGGAGGCGTCGGTCTCAGCCCCTCCACCGCAGAGCCAACCTCCCTTCCTAGGGTGGTCGGAGAGGGGAAAGGCAGGGGGCTCAGGGGTGCCTGCAGTGCGCCTGCAGAGGCCGTGCTGCTGTCAGGGACCCCAGGGCTCTCTCTTGTCTCTCTTCTGCTCTGGGAAGAGAGAATGTGTCTGAGCAAGAACCATCGATCGCCCTAAGAGACAGGAGACTATCTCCAAACCACCCAGCAGATCCTGGCCGTGTACCGCTCGGACCTTCGCTCCATGATGCCCAGGGCAGAGCCTCTACTCAGCCCTCCCTGCTGTCTGGGCTGCATCATGACTTTTGGGGGCCCTGGGCGCTTTGGTCCTCATGGTCCCTTTCCTCCACAAAAAATTGTAAAAATCTCGTTTCACAACTGCTGCAGAATGAAGGTGAATTCAATCCAAGCTGGATGCGTTGTTATAAATCCATTCTCTTCTATTCGTTTCTTTCTTCTGATTTTGAGAAAAATCAAAACAACTATTTGTGGACCCTTAAAAAAAGACGTCATGGGCCCTGTGGCTGTGGATACATCGACCCCGCTCACTGTACTCCTCTTCTGAGAAGCCATCCCTTTTCAGAAGCTGAGAGCCTTTTGGATTTGCATCTCCACTAAAACCTGTTGGCCGGAGGGCAGAGGGAGATGGGAACGTGTTCTGCTGAGCTGTCCAGGAAGGAAGGTTGGGGCCACCCTGGCGTCAGAGTGCAGCCCAGCCCTGTGCTTCGGGGCCAGAAAGACCCCAGGCTCTCCTTTCTCCCACCGCTCTTCCTTTCTCAAGGACCCTGCAGGTTACTTTCTCCTGGCCTCAATTGTCTAATCTAGAAAATGGGGCTAATGTCACCTTGACCCCAAGTCTCCTGACGCACGTGGCCCTGGAAAGGGAGAGCCGCTGTTAGAATGTGACGTGCACCATGACCTCAGGATCCATATCGTCCGCGAAGTCGCAGCGTCCATCTTGTCCCCAGAGCCCGCGAAACGTGTCACACTTGGCAGACCACGTGCTCCAAGTTGTTGCCTTGGGAATTACGGGCCCCGGAACCGCTCAGCTGCCGTTGACGCCGAGGAGAAGACAAAGGGTATTTTTGTGTTTCTTGCGTCCACAAGAGATTTTCCAGGCAAAGCAACTGAAATGTTTGCATGGGGGACAAAAGCCCCGGGGACCCTCGCAGAATTCTTTCTGTTCGCTGGCTGGCCACAAGCAAACTTCGTATCAGTTGGCCAATCTCAGCCCTTAGGACACTATGCACGGCTCAGCCCTGAATCAAATCAACGAGAGCTTCTGAAGGTCCCTGTAATTTTTTGTGTGGCAACGATGTCTTAAATTAATATTTTCTTTGGCTCAAAAGGCTGCCTGGGCCTTTGGCTGAGTGTTCTGGCTGCGGGGGATCAGGGAGTGACCCTGGCCAGAGGGCCCCGCTGTGTGGGGACAAAAGTCCCCCCCCCCCCCACACACACACATCAATGACGAGAAAATATCTTACCCGGTGGCATTAGTTCACCAAAATGTTTTACACCAGTTGAGCACAAAAATCAATTCTGAAGTGCGGTATATCACAGTCATAAATTGCACCTGTCTGATCAAAAAAGTGAGGGCAAAGGGCAAAGGTGAGGACAAGAAAGTTCTCGCTGGCAGAGGAGGCCCTGGACGAGGCCCACGCGGACATGCCCGGGACGCAGAGGCCCGCGTCCTGGAAGGCCGGTCACGGGTTCCTGTAACCCTGCCCCAGAATTCAGGTGGGAAATGGGACGGGAGCGGAGTCAGGGCTGAGCACGGACCTCTGACTACACAGCTGATTTGTTCCAGGAGAGCCCCGGCCTCACCGAGCGGCCCTCAGACCCGCTGTGCCCCTCGGCCTTTGGATCTGTCTCAACTCAGGTTACACCAAGGGAAGGCGTTGTCTTGGCTTGTCCACTGTCCCCTTCCCTCCAAGTTTCTGATTAGGGGCGCCTGTTTTATTTTTGAAAAATGTTTATTATTTTTGAGAGAGAGAGAGAGAGACAGACAGACAGAGCATGATCGGAGGAGGAGCTGAGAGAGAAGGAGGCACAGAATCGGAAGCAGGCTCCAGGCTCCGAGCTGTCAGCACAGAGCCCGATGTGGGGCTTGAACTCACGGACCACGAGATCATGACCTGAGCCAAAGTCGGATGCTTAACCGACTGAGCCTCCAGGTGCCCCAGGGGTGCTCCACTTTTAATGGAGACACATTTTAGGGACTACAGACTTTGTTGAGTGGCCACAAAAGTAGCTTGCAGATGGTAAGAGATGTGCCTCCTTTTTGCAGTGGATGGGCTTAGGAAGTCTTTGACATGTGTCCCCAAAGACGACTTGCTTTCTCAGTAACTAGTGGGGATGCCGGACGGTGCTTTTCAAGAACCAGCTCCCCCCAGCTCTGCCCCAGGTCAGAGGGGACATGACTGCCAGTTCCCCCGGAGCACCCAGCTCAGGCCCCCCTGCCACTCGGCCACTGCCTGCTTTCCCCAGCTCCGGTCACCCCGAAACTCTACAGCGGCTTCTCGCAGTCGTGCTGCTCCAGCAGCCCGTTCGGTGCCACGTCCGCTCTGGTCAAAGCGAGAGGCAGCCTCAGCTGGGAAGCAGAGTGTGTGCCTTTGTGCACAGAGCACTCTGTGGTCCCTCAGTCACATTGCCCCACAGACTCATTTCATTTCATTTCGTTTCATTATTTCACTTCACTTCACTTCACTTCACTTCCCTTCATTTCACTTCACTTCACTTCACTTCATTTCATTTTCAGACTCATTCTATGTGAGTGCCAGAATGAACCTTTGAGGTTGTCTAGTCAGACCCATTCTTTGCAGAGATGGGCAAACTGAGGCCCGAAGTAGGCCATGACTGCTCAGATCATAGGTGAGGGAGGTCTAGGATTAGGGCCAGGGCCACTGGAGTCCTCCCCAGGGCTGCCCTGTCCTTCCCGAGGCAAGGGAAAGGTGCTGGGAAGGGCTGTCAGCTCCCGCATGCAGGGCAGTGGGGAATAGCTCCCATAACCCCTACGTCCGGTCCCTTCCTCTTTTCCACCGGAGGGGGCTTTCTCTCCAAGGGAGTGGCGACTTCCCTCCGCTCCCACTTTCTCCTGAGTGAACACCTCTCAGTTCTGTACGAACCATGATATTAACTGGAGCCCACTGGACGGTAGGATGTCTCCAGGGCTTGGGAAAACATCTCGTAGAGACCTTCTAAGCTCCAACCCCAAATGGGGACCAGATCCCGCCTGGGTGGTGTCTTTTCCTCACTTGGGAAGAAAGGAAACCAGGGCACAGGTGATGCACCACCCATCTCTGCCAACAGTGAAGCTGCCCACCTCTCCATCTGGCCGAGCTCAGAACTACCCATGTGCCCTTGACACTGTGAGATGCGTGTGAGCCCCTTCAAGGGAGTTCTGGCTGAACCAGGGGCTTTGCTGCCTGCCTCTCCTCTCTCAGCAGGGTCACCCTCTGCTCCACAGGTCCCCTGAAGTCCCCAGACCTGCCCAGGGGTGGCCTTGCATGGACAGGTACAGAGAGATCCCCCCATTCCCTGAATCTTCCATGAGGCCGGGCCTGTGCTGGACCCCGAGACTCTGCAGAGAGCAATAACCAGCCTTGTCCTCGAGGGACTTGAATTTCACAGAGGGGCCCCGACCTGCAAACAACATGGGGTCTTCAAGCTTGCAACTCCTCTGTGTGGCCATTGTTTTCTCCCCATTTTAATGCTTCATCTACTTGTTCAGCCAATATTTATTAGGTATCAATATATGAGGGACGATGGGCGAGGTCCCAGGGACAAACCAGGGGATATTACCCTAATTCCACTGCCTTCATGTGTCCCACAAATCCCCCCTCCTCTGCCCTACATGCTTTGTACTCCAACCGCGCTGGATGAACACCCCTGACCGTGGCAAGCCTTCCCAAGGGCTGACTCCCCACCTGGACCACCTTCCTCCTCCCCTGCCAAGTTTCTACATCCGGGAAACTCCAGACCATCCTTTTGAGATCCGATCAAAACTCAAAACTCACCTCCTGCACGCCACTCTGGATGCCCTAGGGGGTGGAAGCAGGACCCCCAGGCTGTGCCCCTGACCAAGTTCACCTGGGAGCTTTGTGTTTCTTCCCCCTAGAAGCCACCTATCCCGCAAGCTCGTGATGGCGGGGAGTGCCGTGTCCTGAGCCATCTTTCTCCTCCCTGTCCCCAACACGGAGGCTTGAACATAGTAGTCTTTGTATCCACCTTGCTGTTGGATTGAATACCTATTGCACAACAACCTCTCTCAGCCTCCACCCTCCCGCTCTGGTGGGAAACCACATGCAAGTGATGGGTGTGTGAGACAGCGATCCGTTTTCAAAGATGAGTGTTTGCATGGGTGGGGTGGGCAGTGAAGAGTGGGGAGTTGAGAAAGAAAGAGAACCCAGAGCCTGGTCCCCCACCACGGCCACTCTTCTGCAGGCCCTGTGCCTCGTCAGAGTCCCGAGTCCATGCAAGTGAAGGGTGTTAAGGGTTGTGCTGTGCTTCATGCCATCCGGCAGCGCCGAAGCCACCTGGGGGCTGGTACCCCCCTCTTCGAAAGCCAGACCCCCGCTCAAATGAGCACGGTCTCCATCTCCTTGTGGTCCTGGTGTCTTCTAGAACCGCCCTGCAACCAGCTCACTGATGGCGCTCAGAGCTAGAAGAGTTTGAAAACTCCGAATTGATTAAATGAATGAGTGGTTGATTAAGGACTGAAATCGACGCTGGAACAGTTGACGAAGTGAAATTATGACCCCGTCGTGCAGTCACAGAGGAAGATTAATGCGCTAACATCTGTGGAGCCCCCAGCATTTCAGCAAGGGGTCAAGCCACCCAAGCTCTCATTCCAAGGCTGTTGAATCCAAAGTCCGGGGAGATCCAGACACCCCCCCGCCCCCCAAACAAAACCAAGTTCCTTTGTTCACGTATTCAACGAAGATGTATTGAGGGCCCACCGTGACCACACACTCTTCCACATACATGGGATCCATCTGTGGATAGATGGACAAGCGTCCATGCAGCTTAGAGCAAGAGACGGTAAACAATACTAAGTTTGTAAATTATATGGTATGGTAGAGAATGAAAAAACAGGCCAAATTAAGACAACTGGGAATATGTGTGTGTGTGGGGGGGGGGACCGAATTAAATTGTGTGATTTCAACGGAGTGGGTAGGGAAGATCACACTGAGCAAGTGAGATTGGCAGTAGGTGGAAAAAAGCGTTTGGAAACAATGAGCACCCACTCGTCATTCCTGCAGGTAGCACATCCCCGGAAGTCCTTCATGGGGTTTCCCTGTCCAGGGGGGTTCCGCTGCTCCAAGATGAAGGAAAGTGTCAGGGGGTGGGTGGTCCGGGGTCCCGTCCTATTTGCATGTTGACAGGTTAGTCTCCTGCAGTTTCCTGGGTGCTGGCCGGGGACACAAGATGCCTGGGCAGGTAAACTCTTCTGTTTACCCGCTTAGGGACTCAGGGGCATCCCAGGCTCCAGGCAAGTCTGCCCACGTACCGCCCTTCAAGAATCTTCATTTGCATACAGTGTATAGAGAAGTCCACTAACTTAATTAATAATTAGACAGAGACTCCAAATCCTTTGAGAGCTACTCCGTAGTTTCTGGCCTCTCCCCAGGCAAAGGAACCGAGGAGGGCTTTTTATACGTGACAATGAATCCATTGTTAGCTCTGATTGTATGGGAGCCGAAGTCTACGGTATCAGGGGTTCGCACTCCGCCTGAACTAGGGTGTTTTGCACGGTTTCTCCTTCCCAGTGCCACTGGATAAATATTTAGCAATTTTATGGAGGTGGAAACTGCCGATTAAGGGCAGTTCTCAAATAGGGAAATGATACTGGTGTTTACCCAAGAAGAGCTAAACACTCCTAAGGACGACTTTCTGTCATTCTTTACTGAAATTCTCTTGAGAGTTAACAATAGCTCCCAGGGGCGCCTGGGTGGCGCAGTCGGTTAAGCGTCCGACTTCAGCCAGGTCACGATCTCGCGGTCCGGGAGTTCGAGCCCCGCGTCAGGCTCTGGGCTGATGGCTCAGAGCCTGGAGCCTGTTTCCGATTCTGTGTCTCCCTCTCTCTCTGCCCCTCCCCCATTCATGCTCTGTCTCTCTCTGTCCCAAAAATAAAAATAAAAAAACAAAAAAACAAAAAAACACAAAAAACAATAGCTCCCAAATCAGTAAATTTATCCATTAGAACCTGCCCCTGCCAAATTCCCTGATACAGATCCCCTAATCGTGATTCTTTTTTTTAAAAAAAAAAAAGTGTATTTATTTATTTTTGAGAGAGAGAGAGCATGAGCAGGGGAAAGGCAGAGAGAAAGAGAATCCCAAGCAGGTTTCATGCTGTCAGTGTAGAGCCCTACGCGGGGCTGGAACTCGAAAACCATGAGACAACGACCTCAGCCGAAATCAAGAGTCAGACGCCTAATCAGCTGAGCCACCCAGCCGCCCCTCCCTTCATTGTGACTCTAAATGAAGACAGGCCTCGCCCCCCCCCCCCGTTCCTTTCCTATTCCAGCACCCCTATTCATCATTGATTAATGAAATTGGCCTCTGAATCTTTGGGCTCCTCAAAAAGTGCTCAGAGTGCATATGAATACTTAGCTTCAAGGTTGCTCCTTGTAGGGGTCTTTTTAGTAAGAAATATTGGAAAAAAACTCCGATGCCCAATAACGGGATTAAATGAATACATCGTGGCAAAGATACTCATTAGAAGATTTTGCGGCCACACAAATGACGCTGCAGGAGTATATTCCAGGGCGTGAAAATGTCTCCAGGGCAAGCCACAAAACAGTGTGTCGTGTGTGATCCATTTTTGTGCATACAGGTGTGCACGCCTGTGGCCGATCACGTGCATGCACACGAACTGGCCCGGAGCAAGATTAGCACACCGTCACGGTGTTCTCCCTTCACGGCGAGATTGCTGGTGATTCTATTTTCTTCCGTTTTGCTCATCTCCTTCTCATTTTCCCACGCACACGCATATATATTTCTTGTGGCCTCAGGAAATCAAAAGTTATAAAAAGGGTGCAGAGGAGGGAGTTCTTCTGGTTGGAAGGCGGGCTCTCCGCGTAAGGAGCAACCGATTTGTGTCCCCAAAGCCCAAAGTCTCACCAGCACTGCCTTGCCTTGCGTCAGGTCCATCACCTGCGGCACGGGGAGGCCGAGCCCTTTCGTGGTGAACGGGCGAGGAGGTGTGGCAGAGGGCAAAGGAGTCTTTGCCTTGACCTGTTTCTGCCTTCTAGAATGAAACCTGAACGTGGTGTCGTGCCCTCTCTGAAACTCCACTTGCTTTGATCCCCAGACCTGGGGCTCTTCTGGAGAACTCTGATTCGCAAGTCCCCAGTGACTTTGCCCCATAGGTAATGTGGCCCACATCCTCTGCCCCCTCTGGGTCTTGGGGGACCTGAACGCCGGGGACAGGTTAGGCACCTGCCCGGGACTCCAGTACCCCGCTGGGTTCCCCGGGTCTCTGACATTCACAAGGACCCAGGCGCTGAGCTCCGAGCAGGCAGGTGTCCTCTGGAAAGAGCACATGTGCCTCCTGCTTTAGGGCACAGAGGGGGCGGGCGCCAGCAAGGGCGGTGGAGGCGAGGACACTGCTTGCTATCTGCAGATCTGGCTGTGGCTACGGTCGTGTGGTTTGCAATTAGATGAGAGGTCCGGGGGCCTGGGAGATCATTTCCTTCAGCAGGTTATCATTTGGGCAAAATCAGGGACTTGTCCGGCTCAGCCCGCCGCCCCCACCTGCTCTCTCTGCCCCCGCCTGCTCCTGCCCGGACAACCCTGGCACCTTTGTGCCACAGAAACGCTGGCTGCCTGCTCCCCTGGTGAACCTCGAAGCACTGATGTCCTCTGAGCAGACTGTGTTGTCCGGTGGCCCCCTTTCCTGGAGACATAACCCCAGCGACCGCTTCCCCCACCCAGCGGATCCAGGACCCCCCCACCTCCTCCTCTCGTGACTTGCCAGTATGTGATTCTTCGTTTATCTGCACAATTATGAGTCGCTGTCTTCCCCACCAGACTATGGGACTAGGTTTTATGCCCCCTCGTCTCCCAGCACCTCGTGCAGAGCCCGGCACAGAGTAGGCTTTCCGATAAACGGATGAATGAATGAGTACGTGCATCACCCACATGTGACGGTCACCAGTAATGTTCTCACCTTAAGGTGCTTTTGGCCTGGGGCGGGAGGGGTGGGGAGTCTGGATGGCTCAGTTGGTTAAGCGTCCAACTCCGAGTTTCAGCTCAGGTCGTGATCTCACAGTTCATGAGATCGAGCCCCACATCGGGCTCTGCGCTGACAGCGTGGAGCCTGCTCGGGATTCTCTCTCTCTCCCTCCCTCCCTACTCCTCCCCCACTCATGCTGTCTCTGTCTCTCTCTAAATAAATAAATAAAACTTTAAGAAAAGAAAGAAAAAAAAAAAAAGATGCTTTTTCTTGGAATTAACTCCCCTGGGCGTGAGCCCAAGTTCAACAACGCATTACTGTGTGACCTCGGGCCAGTTGTGTGACTGATGTTGCTTTCCTCTCTGTTAAATAGTTTTCTTTTGGTTTGGTTTTCAGTGGCGGGATTGCAGTGAAGGTGAACTAAGATACTGTCTGTAAGTGCCGGGCGCAGGCAACACCCAGTGGGGAAGCTGCTATTATTTCTGTTACGACTCTTGGTCTTTATTATTCTGTCCTCTGAGCCTCTTCCTGCCAGAGCTGGAGGTCACCCTTAGTTAGTTACATAATCCCTTGCAGTCTGCATGGATCTGGGCCTCTCTACCTGCCTGTGTGTCACTTTGTCGTCCACACTCAGTGTCCTCGGGGTCGGGAGGGGGCAGAGAGAAAGAAATCGGCACCCCTTTGCGATAAGACATCATGCAAATGCAGGGGGAGAATCCCACTCCCCCGATGCCACCTGGAGCCTCATCTGGCTCCAGTGCCGAGCTTCTTGCTTCGTACGCGATGCCGATGCAGGTGACCGGCCTGCCGGCGAGGGGGGGACCCTGAGGATGGCAGGAAACGTGACAGTGGGCTGCCCCCTCTTACCTCCCAGACCAGGCTCCATGGAGGGCTGCCTCCCGCAGTTCAAGAAGGGATCCCGATGGGTCTGTTTCGGTCTGGACATCACCGTGGGGTGGAGACTCTGGAAGGGAAGGCAGACTTTGCGGAAAGTCGATTCAGCTATGGACACTCAAGGGCACAGGGATTGGCTTCTCTGGCCCGTGAACAATCAGGAACACTCCGGGGTCTGTTTCCGGCCCAGAGAGGTGAAGCACCTGGCACGTGCTCACCCAGCTGCTAAGATCCCAAAGCCGTTCCCTCAGCCCCACTGGCCCTCCGATCAGTGTTTTCACCCCAAGTTTACCTGGACACCGGTTTTAATGACTTCCAGTCGTATGATGGCAACCCTTGCACCACCCAACGTTTGATCACCAAGTTTCAAATGCCAGGTCCCGGCTGAGGCCAGAGAATACACCGATGGACGAGACTGGCTCCTGGGGTTGGCTGACTGACAACGCCCCTAGGCTTAAGCAACATTTCATCTCACTTAGCAGTTCCCACCGCCCCATGTGGTATCTATCTCACCTTTATTCATCCCCACCCCCCCGGCAAGTGTTCAATCGAGCACCTACTTTGTGCCACCAAATGCAGTAGGAGGCTGAAGATCTAACTGTGGCCAAAAAATAGACTCAACGCCACCGTCAGAGGACTTAGGACAGACACTGAACAAGCATACAGATCAGCGGGGTTAATCATCACAGAAGAGGGAGAATCTCTCCTCTCGTTTGCCTCCACCTCTGGGAGGTCAGAGGAAGCTTCCCTGCAGAGCAGACTCTGAACTGAAGTCTGACGGTTGAGCTGGATGTCACGAGGCAAAGAGGGGAGGAAAGATCATTCCAAGGAGAGGGACTGGGCTACGTAAAGGTCCTGGGGCCAAGAGAATGCATGTGACTTACCGCGGGATAGCCAGGAAGGGTGGAGAGGAGAGGGGGAGGCAGTTGGAGAAGAGATAAGACAGACAGACAGGCAGGCAGACAGACAGGGGAGTTTTAGTCCTTATCCCCAGAAAAATGGGAAGCCACTGCAGGGTGTCAAGCCAGGCAATGACACAAATTAGACTTGCATTTTCCAAAAGATGGCTCTCACTGCAGAGTGGACCTCAGATGGGAGGAAGGCAGGCGGGGAGTGGATGGACCATCTGGAGACCTTGCCAAGGTCCTGATGAGCAGAGGTGGTAGCCTAGAGTAAGGTGGGGGCAGGACAGCTGAGACAGGAGGTCCAAGAAGGAAGTGACGGGGGGCAGTGTTGGGTGTGACAGAAGGTGGACATGATGCCTGAGTGACACCCCTTCGCTTGAGTGACCAGAGGCCACTGGTGACCTTGCTGAGAACTATTTCAGATGACAAAGCCCGAGGCTCAAAGAGGCGAGGTGACTGATACAAGCCATAAGCTAAGAAAGGGTAGAATCAAGTCGTGAACCCAGGTCTGCTGACTCAAAATCCAGTGCTCTTTCTAACATCGGAAAATGAGGATTTAGCCTGAGACCCTAGTGTGGTCTCCCAGGAGCAACAGGGGTTCCCTCGGCTCAAGTTACATGTATGCTCAGGGTGGGCTTGGCTCTGACCCCGTGTCTGCTCATTCAGAGCCCAGGAGGAAGGGGTGGCCTCGTGTGGGACACGCCTGTTCTGGTGGTAGAGGGGAGGAGCCCAGCATACCACAGTCAGACGCTGGAAGGCACTGGCTCTGCGACAAGAACGAGGTGTGAGTGGGTGGACGCCCTCTGCGGATGCTTGTAGAAGTCTCGGGCTGCCCCACTGAGGGGCTCCTCCGACTTGACCCGTGACATTTAGGTGACTGAGCATGACTGGCATAGCCTGAAAATCTTGTTCCGTATTTTGACATGGATTTGCAGGGGATCCTTCTGCTGTCCTTGGGCCAAAATCCTTGAGCAACACCCGTTCCTTGTACCCACACTTGATTGGACTCAAAGTTGTGATTTCATATCGGTTTTCCTTCTTGTTTTGAAATGCAGACCTGGGGACACCTGGGTGGCTCAGTCGGTCGAGCGTCCGACTTCAGCTCAGGTCATGATCTTAAGGTCTGTGGGTTCGAGCCCCACATCGGGCTCTGTGCTGACAGCTCGGAGCCTGCATCCTGCTCCGGATTCTGTGTCTCCCTCTCTCTCTGCCCCTCCCCCACCCACACTCTGTCTGTCTCTCTCTCTCTGGCTCAAAAATATATAAACGTTAAAAAAAATTGACATGCAAACCTGGTATTAACTTGGATTTTGGTTGACTCCTGCCATGTTTGGGCTGGGGGCGTGCTTGAATTCACACAGGGCACCCAGCTGCCTGCCAACTCTGGGTCTCTTCCCACCGCATCACTGCTTTTCAGATCACGCTTTGCCAAGCCCTAGGGAGTCAGGGAAAACGCCTTTATTGCCTGTCCTCACGTCTCCATGGGAAGGGACTTCTGACACCCTCTGTCATGGCAGCCCAGGGTGGAGGATGGGTGCGAGCATCTCTGATTTCTCCTTCCTCCCTCTGGGAGCAGCAGTGGCCAGTGGTACCTGTGACATGCGGACAACTGGGTGCCATTCCCAGAAACTCCCTACACGGAGGCATTTGAGTGGGGTCTGCCTTTTTCTGCCTCCTGTTCTTTGGATCTCTTTTGTGTGCTCTGGCATTTGGGGCACTTGTACAGACACTGGGGCCTCCTCTCCATCTTCTGTCCCTCAGTCTGTTGGAAGAGGTCAGGCTAGCCAGCCTCACTGTCCTGACTCTAAAATGGGCAGAAACCTGGTGTCCCGGCTGCGTTCCTGAGTCCAGCTGGGGAGTATTTGGAGAGCCCCTGGCACGGCTGATAACTCAGACACTCAGATGCCAGTTGACCCCTTGGGTCTACCTTCTGCTAGTTTAGAGGCAGGGGCAACGAATTTTTATCCCGAACTTCCAACAGGCTGGGTCAGGGTGCAGCTACGTTCTTCTGATTTCTCTTTTGCAGTTTTGCTCGAAGAAGTGATATCCTCGTGAAAAGGTTAGTTTGAAAGCCAAGGAACACTGGGCGGTTGAGGCATGAGTTTATCAATTCTTGGCGTGGAGAGCTCTGTGGGACAGAGGGAGGACTTTCTGGCCTTTTGAAACCTAAATATTCTGCTTCCTCCCAGGATCTTAGCTTGGGAATAAAGAAGCCATCCTTCCAGAACCTCGGGAGAAGGGTTGACTTCAACATCTGTGGAAGTATTTTAACTTCTTCCTTCAGTAGGTTCAGCTTGGCGGACTGAAACAGTGTTTAGAGTATTTTTTTTTTAATTTTTTTTTCCCAACGTTTACTTATTTTTGGGACAGAGAGAGACAGAGCACGAATGGGGGAGGGGCAGAGAGAGAGGGAGACACAGAATGGGAAACAGGCTCCGGGCTCCGAGCCGTCAGCCCGGAGCCCGACGCGGGGCTCGAACTCCCGGACCGCGAGATCGTGACCTGGCGGAAGTGGGACGCCCAACCCACTGCGCCACCCAGGCGCCCCTAGAGTATTTTAATCATGTTAACAGGAGAGTCGGCTCACCAGGAGAGCAGCAGTGCTTTTCTTTATTGGGCTGCCGTCGCCCCTCTGGTCGTGTGTTGGGTGGTTCACATGAATTATTTGACTTAGTCCTCCAAGCAGATAGGTGGGTGGACGTAACTGTCTCGTTTTACACCTGAAGACGCCGAGGGTCTGAGTGGTTAGTGAGATGGCTGCCTCACTGGGGCTGGGGAAAGCAAACACAAACATCCGGGAAGGTAAGACCCGCCCTCGAAGAATCAACCATGGGCCGAACCTTGACTAGCAAGGCCCTTGGTGATCGGCTGGCGTAACTTGCTCATTCTAGAATGAGGAAAGGTGAAGCCAGGGAAGCGGAGGGTTCGCCCGAGGTAGAGAGCGTGGCAGTAGATATTCACCAGCGGAAGGTTCTAGCGTCCTCGTCTGTGTGGCCACTCAACGAATTCTGACCAAGAAGACCCAAGATTTCCAGGAAGTATGAAAAGGGAGGGGGCGCGCCTCTGTTTGCTTCTTCAACCTTCCCGCTTCCGGCTGCCTGAAGTGCAGAGCTCCAGAAGCCATCTGGGACCAGAAGGACTGGGCTACCCCCTGGGAATACGGGACCGGAGACCCAGAAGGAGCCTGGGTCGCCGCTGATGTTCCTGAGTTACCCTTGGCCAGGGCCCTGGACTCTCACCTCTGTGGACTGACTTCATACGAGACAAACCCTTTCTGGGCTTTTCTGTTCCACGCAGTTAACAGGGGACCGAAATTCTTGTGGGCACCTTGACTACATGGCAAAGTCTTGGGGACCAACTCTCCATTCTCTTGCCAGTGAGCTTGCCTCCCTGTCAACTGTCCATTTCTTCCTTGTGCTATTTTTTTGAAATCACTGCCTTTCTCTGAACATCACTGAAGCTTTCTTCTGCAATACTTGCCAAATGAAAAGGCCTAGCGACAAGATTTAAGATGCTCAAGCAGGTACCTTTGATCTAGGGCCCATCCTGTCTCCCCTGCTCCCTTTGGGTTGAGTCACCAGCCTGCAGTGTCTCACATCCCCTTCTGCAGCTCAGCCCCTACTCCCGATGTTCCACTGTGACCTGCTTTCCCTCCCCTTCCCTGGACATCACCTGGGACTCCCCTTCAGGAATTACGCAGAGATCATGCTTAAGCAAGCTGATTCAGGCAAACGGCCGTGTGAAACGGAGACTCACTATATGCCTACAGGAATCCCACAGGGATTAAAGAGTTAAATGTCTTTTGCAGATCATACCAGAAAAAGCAACTAGAATTACAGAAAAGCACCTGTCAAAAATATTAAGTAGCAAGAAAGGATTAATGCACCCAAAGTAATGAAGGATTAAAAAGGAAAAGGTCAAGCAACTTAACAACACAATAAAGGAAGATTTCTGTATGGCAAAAGCCAAATAAAACAGACCAAAGAACCAAAAACCAAAAAACATCCCAAACTATATAAGCGAAGCATTCCCGAAGTATGACAAAAGGTAAATAGATTTAAGATATTGTCAATTCCTTCAAATTAGTAAAGAATCACCATAATCTTGACAAACGATTGGTTAAAAAAGAGAGAAAAAGATATACGCACACCCCCAATTACAGATGAATAGTACACACTTGAAAAATAGATTTAAATTTAGTGAAAAATCAAATAAATAAATCAAATAAAAATTAAAACATCCGAGAAATAAATTTTAACATGTCAAGTTAGCATTTTAAAATGAGATTTCTGGGGACCCCTGGGTGGCTCAGTCAGTTAAGCCTCCGACTCTTGATTTTGGCTCAGGTCATGATCTCAGGGTTCACGGGATGGAGTCCTGCATCGAGCTCTGTGCTGACGAAGCAGAGCCCTGCTTGGGTTTCTCTCACTCTCTTTCTCTCTCTGCCCCGCCCCCACATACTCTCCCTCTCTACATAAATAAATAAATAAATAAATAAATAAATAAACAAACAAACAAACTTTAAAAATTTTTAAAAATTACACGAGAATTCTGAAGTTGGCAAGGGCACAGAGAAATGCAAACTCTTCTACCGGCACAAATTGGCCCAACTTTGTCTCTTGAGTTGCAATTTACCAATGTACCAAATGTTCACATCCGTTAAGTCAGTAGTGCCACTTCTGGGAATGTATCCCAAGAAAGTAGCATAGAATGCAGAAGGATGTGTACCGCCATGCTATTTGTCTCAGAAAATGAAAGGAAGCTACTAAGATGTCCAATTCCTGGTGACTATCTGAAAATTCTTTGTAGAACAAGGTAGAACCTAATTGTCAATGAAAAATGAGCAACTTTTGCATATCCAGACCAAAAGCTGTTGAGTACTCCTCCCTATCCGCGATTTCACTTTCCATGGTTTCAGTTACCAACCCCCCCGCCCCCCCCCCCCCCCCCCCGTTAACGTTGGTCTGGAAGCAGATGACGTTCCCCACATACGGCCAGGAGGTCAGCCATAGCTTCGCGCTACGTCACATGCCTACGTCATTCACCTCCCTTTGGCTCATCATAGAGGCATTTTATCATCTCACATCACGACACAAAGAAAGGTGAGTACAGCACAATAAGATAGTTTGAGAAAGAGACCACGTTGGTATATCTTTTATTACGGTGTATGTTGAAAATTGTTCTATTTTATCATTAGTGATTGTTGTTCATCTCTTCCTGTGCCTGATTTATGAATTAAACTTTATCAGAGGCGAGCATATATTGGGAAAAAACATATATAGAGTTCGATACTATTCATGGTTTCAGGCATCCCCTGGGGGTCTCGGGACTTATCCCCCGCAGATCAGGGGGGACTACTATACCACTCTTTCTTGCAAATCCTTTGCAGAGTCTTAAAATCTTTACTGAAGTATAACTGATGTACCAAAAACCCACACATGTTTAAACCGTACAATTTGAAAAGGCGTGATATATGTGTGTTCTTGTGAAACTTTCACCATCCTCAAGATACTGAGTATATTACTCACCTCCAAGAACTGACCTTGGGCTCTTTTCCAGTATCTTCCTCCCACCCCTTCCCCCACCCCCTCATCTAGGTGACCACTGATCTGCTTTCTGTCCCTACAGATTGGTTTTCCTTTTCTAGAATTTCCTTTGGAATCATACAGTATGGATTCTTATTTGTCTGGTTTCTGGTGTTTTTTTTGTCTAGCATAATGGTTTTAAGTATCACCCATGTTGTGTGTGTCGTATTAATCCTATTAATTGCTGAGTAGTATTCCATTCTGTCGGTAAAACACCATTTGTTTATCCTTTCATGTGTTGATGAACATTTGGGTGGTTTCCAGCTTTGAACTATTACAAATAAAGGCACTGTTAATAGTCAAGTGTAAGCCTTTGTAAGGACATAGGTTTACATTTCTTTTGGATGAATACCTCAGAGTGGAATGAGTGGGTTGTATGGTAGGAAATGTTTAACTTTTTTTTTCTTTTTTGAGAGAGAGAGAGAGAGAGAGAGAGAGAGAGAGAGGGAGGGAGGGAGAGAGAGAGAGAGAGAGAGAGAGAGAGAGAGTCTCCATGCCCAATACAGAGTCCCACTTGGGGCTTGATCCCACAACCCTGAGATCATGACCTGAGCTGAAACCAAGTGCCAGATGCTTAAGCAACTGAGCCACCCAGGTACCCCACATGTTTAACTTGTAAAGAATCTGCCAAACTCTTCCCCAAAGTGGTCACATTCCCACCAGCACTGTATGTTAGCTCCACATCTTTGCTGGTAATAGGTGTGGTCTGTTTTTTTGAGTTCAGGCCTTCTGACAGGTGAGAAGTGATATGTCCCTATTTTTTTTTTTTTAATTTGTCTTTCCTTAAAGACTAATGACTTAAGTATCTTTTTATTTTTTTTTTAATTTTTTTTTCAACATTTTTAATTTATTTTTGGGACAGAGAGAGACAGAGCATGAACGGGGGAGGGGCAGAGAGAGAGGGAGACACAGAATCGGAAACAGGCTCCAGGCTCTGAGCCATCAGCCCAGAGCCTGACGCGGGGCTCGAACTCACGGACCGCGAGATCGTGACCTGGCTGAAGTCGGACGCTTAACCGACTGCGCCACCCAGGCGCCCCCTTAAGTATCTTTTTAATGCATTTATCCATCATCTACAGATCTTCTTCGGCGAATTGTCTCTTTAAATCTCTCGTTCCTCCTCTGTGTTGGATTTGTGTTTTCTTGTTGCTGAAAATGTATTGTCAATACAATTCCTTTATCAGATATGTGATCCCTGGATATTTTCTCCAAGACAGTGGCTTGTCGTTTCAAAGTGTCTTTTAAAGAATAGATCTTCTTAATTTAGATACAGTCTAACGTATCCATTTTTGCTCTTTTAGATGGTATGTGTGATATTGTTTCTGGGAAATTTTTGCCTAACCCAAGGTCACAATAGACATTTTAAAGTTTTAGGTCCTACGCTTAGTTACACGCTTCTCTTTGAGTTAATGTTTGAATGGAGTGAGAGGTGAAGAAGTTCATTTTCACATATGGATAGCTGATTGTTGTAGCATCGTTTGTGCAAAAGATTTTTTTTTTCCCTTCACTCAACTGTCTCTGCATCTCTGTTGAAAATCAATTGAGCATTTATGTCTGGGTCTATTTCTGGGTTCTCTGTTCTGATCTATCAATCTCTTTGTCTATTCTGACACCAATCCACACTATTTTGGTTACTGTGGTTAATCATCAGCCTTGAATCCAAGCAAGGCAAATACTCCAAATGTGTTCTTTGTTTTCAAAGTTGTTTGCCGTGTTCTCAGCCTTTTTGCACTTCCATATGAATTTTAGAACTGTCTTGTCAATGTCCACAAGAAAAGCCTGCTAGGTAAGACTTAGGTGGCATTGAATCTATACATTAATTTGACATAAAATAGACATCTTAACCTCATTGAATCTTCTGATCCGTGGTCTTAATATGGTTCTCCATTTATTTAGATCTTCTTTATTTTATTTAAAAAAATTAAAAAAAAATTTTTTAACGTTTATTTATTTTTGAGACAGAGAGAGACAGAGCATGAACGGGGGAGGGTCAGAGAGAGAGGGAGACACAGAATCTGAAACAGGCTCCAGGCTCTGAGCTGTCAGCACAGAGCCCAATGTGGGTCTCAAACACGGACCGCGAGATCATGACCTGAGCCGAAGTCCGACGCTCACCTTAGTGAGCCACCCAGGAGCTCCTAAAATTTTTTTTTAATGTTTATTCATTTTTGAGAGGCAGAGAGAGACGGAGTGCAAGCGAGGGAGGGGCAGAGGGAGAGGGAAACACAGAATCCGAAGCAGGCTCCAGGCTCTGAGCTGTCAGCACAGAGCCTGACACGGGGCTCAAACCCATCCTGAGCCAAAGTTGGATGCTTAACCGACTGAGCAACCCAGGTGCCTCAGGTCTTCTTTATTTTATTTTAAGTGTATTTATTTATTTTGAGAGAGAGCATGTGCATGCGAGTGAGGGAGGTGCAGAGGGAGAGGGAGAAGGAAAGAGAGAGAATCTCAAGCAGGCTCTGCACTGTAGCACAGGGCCCGATGGGGGGCTCAAACCCACCAACCATGAGATCATGACGAGCTGAAATCAGATGCTTAACTGACTGAGCCACCCAGGTACCCCTTAAATCTTCTCTAATTTCTCTTGGCAATATTTTCAGTGTATAGGTCTTGCACATCTTCATCAGATTTATCTCTAAATTCTCCATGTTTTTGTGCTATAGGTATAGTGGTATTTCAGTTTCCAGTTGTTCATTGCTAGTAAATAGAAATACAGTTGATAATTGTAATTTGGTCTTGTATTCTATAACCTTGCTAACCTCACTTTTTAGTTCTAGTAGCATTTTATAGGTTCCATAGGACTGTTTAATATAGACGATCATGTTATCTGTGATTAAAGATGGTTTTACTTCTTTCTTTCCATCCTGGATTCATTTTATTTTTTCTTGCCTTGCTACCTGCCTGGAACCTCCAATAAGGAGTTGAGTAAAAGTGGTAATACTCATTACCCATGTCTCGTTCCCAGTTTTGGGGAAAACACCCAATCTCTCACGATTACTTATGATGCTGAGTTTTTATGTAGATGTCCCTTATGTTGATGGGATTCCCTTCTGTTCCTATTCTGATAAGTGTTTTTACCTTGAATACATATTGGACTTTTTTCCAAATGATTTTGTTGTATTAATGAGATTATGATATTGCCTCTTTTTTTTTTTTTTTTAGTATAGTGAGTTAAATTAATTGATTCTTTAAATGTTTATTTACAGGGGGGGAGGGGCAGAAAGGGGTGGGAGAGAGAGAATCCCAAGCAGGCTCCGTGCTGTCAGCACAGAGCCAGATGAGGGGCTCAATCTCGTGAACTGTGAGATCATGGCCCGAAATCAAGAGTTGGATGCTTAACCTCCTGAAATGCCTACGCTCCCCACATTAATTGATTTTTAAATGTTAAAGCAACCTTGACTTCCTAGGATAAAGTCCACTTGGTCATGATATATTATTCTTTTTAAACATATCATTGCATCTTATTTGTGAACATTTGCTAAGAACGTTTGCATCTATGTTTTTGAGAAATATTTGTCTGTGAGTCCCTTTCCCTTACAATGCTTTTGTCTAGTTTGGGTATCAAAAGAATGTTTACCTTATGTAATGAACTGGAGACCATTCCTCCCTCTTTAATTTCTAGAGGAGCCCCTGGGTGGCTCAGTTGAGTATCCAACTTCATCTCAGGTCATGATCTCACAGTTTGCGAGTTCAAGCCCTGCATCAGGCTCACAGCACAGAGCCTGCTTAGGATCCTCGATCTCCCTCTCTCTGCCCCTTCCCTGCTCATGCGCTCTCTCTCTCTCTCTCTCTTTCTCAGAAATGAATAAACATTTATTTTAATTAATTAGTTAATTAATAGAATAGAATAGAAAAATGCAGAATCAGTGTTATTTCTCCCTTAACGTTTGGTAGAATTCACCAGTGAAGCCATCTGATCATGGAGTTTTATTTGTGAGAAGATTTTAACTAAAAATTCACATTCTTTCATATAAATAAGACTATGCATGTTATCTATTTCTTCTTGAATAAGGTTTGGTAGTTTCTGTGTTTCAGGGAATGTTCCATTTCATGTAAGTTGTTGAACAAAGTGGTCTAGAGTTGCTCATTTATTCCCTAATTATCATTTTACTCTCTGGAACATATGTACTGATATTACTTCTGGCATCCCTAATATTGTAATTTGTATCTTCTTTCTTTTTTCTTTTTTTTTTCCTGATCGATCTGGCCCCAGGCTTGTCATTTGACTGATCTTCTCAAAGAAACAACTTTGGTTTCACTGATTTTCTATATGGTTGGTGTTTTGTTTTATTGGTTTCTGTTTTCATCTTACTCCTCTCTTTCTGCTTGCTTTGGGTTTATTTTGTTCTTCTTTTTCCAATTTCTGAAGATGGAAGTTGAAGTGATTGATTGGAGACCTTTTTCTTTTCTAATATAGGCCTATGGGGCTATAAAATTTCCTCTGTGTACTGCTTTAGCTACATCCCACACATTTGGATATGTTGTGTTTTCATTTTCATTTATTTCAAAATATAGCTTAATTTTCTTTTTGGTATTTTCTTTGACCCATGAGCTACTTAGAAATTGTATGATTTAAGGGGCGCCTGGGTGGCACAGTCGGTTAAGCGTCCGACTTCAGCCAGGTCACCATCTCGCGGTCCGTGAGTTCGAGCCCCGCGTCGGGCTCTGGGCTGATGGCTCGGAGCCTGGAGCCTGTTTCCGATTCTGTGTCTCCCTCTCTCTCTGCCCCTCCCCCGTTCATGCTCTGTCTCTCTCTGTCCCAAAAATAAATAAACGTTGAAAAAAAAATTTAAAAGAAATTGTATGATTTAGTTTCCCAGTATTTGGGGATTCTTTCTGTTATTAATATTTGTTAATGTGTATTTATTTTTGAGAGAGAGAGAGAGAGAGAGACAGAGCACAAGTGGGGGAGGGGCAGAGAGAGGGAGACACAGAACCTGAGGCAGGCTCCAGGCTCTGAGCTGTCAGCACAGAGCCCAACGTGGGGCTCGAACTCATGAACCGCTATATCATGACCTGAGCCGACGTCAGACGCTCAACCGACTGAGCCACCCAGGAGCCCCTCTGTTATTAATTTTTAACTTAATACTATTGTGGTCAGATAATACGTTTTGTATATGAATCTCTTAAATTTACTGACACTTTTTTTGGTGGCCCCAAATGTTCTGTGTGCATTTGACAAAAAAAAGTGCATTTGATTCTGCTGTTGTTGGGTAGAATATTCTATTAACATCAGTCAGTATAATGTCAGTTGGTAGATACAGTCTTGTTCAAGCGTTCCACAGCCTTAATGACTTTCCGTTTACTTGTTCTGTCAGTTATCGAAAGAAAGGCGTTAAAATCCCCAATATAATTGTGGACTTGTCTATTTTTTCTTGTAATTGTATCGGTTTTTATTTCATGTCTTCTGACACTCTGCTATTAGCTAATAACCACTTAGGATTGTTATATCCTTTTGATTAATTTATCCCTTAATCGTTATGAAGTAACTGTCCTCATCCTTGGCTATCCTCTTTGCTCTGAAATCTATTATCTGATATTAATATAGCCACGTCAGCTTTTTCTTTTCTTTTTATTTATTATTATTATTATTATTTTGAGAGAGAGAGAGCATGAGCAGGGGAGGGGCAGAGAGAGAGAGGGAGACACAGAATCCAAAGCAGGCTTCAGGCTCTGAGCGGTCAGCACAGAGCCCAGCGCGGGGCTTGAACTCATGAACTGGGAGATCATGACCTGAGCCAAAGTCAGACATTTAACCGACTGAGCCACCCGGGTGCCCCAGCTATTTTTTTTTTTTTTTTGATCAGTGTTCCTATGGTATATCATTTCCCATCCTTTTATTTCTAATTCATTTGTGTTTTTACATTTAAAGAGGTTTCTTATAGGCAGCGTGTAGTTGTGTCTTGCTTTTTTATCCAATTTCACGATGCCTGCCTTTTAACTGAGGTGTTTAAGATCATTGATTTATGTAACTATTGACACCATTTAGTAAATCTATCATATTGCTATTTGAGGGCAGCTGGTGGGCTGGGTCAGTAGAGCATGTAACTCTCCATCTCAGAGTCGCGAGTTCATGAGTTCAAGCCCCACGATGGGTGCAGAGATTACTTTAAAAGAGTAAAATCTCATAAATCTGTCACTTTGCCTTTGGTTTATTTGTTCTGCTTGTTCTTTGTTCCCTGTTTCCTCTTTTTCTGCCTTGTTTTGGATGAGCCGTGTTTTGTTATGACTTTCTTGTATCTCTTTTATGAACTCATTGGCTACAAGTCTTTGTTGTGTTATTTTAACAGGTGGTTTGGGGTTCACAGTGCAACACTTTTACTCTATCACAGTCTGTCTTTAAGAGATCTTACGCCACTTTGTGTGTATTATAGGGACTTTATAACAGTACCTTTTCATTTCTCCTTCGTCACTTCCCTTCGGCTTAAAAGGCTTCCTTAACTATTCCTTATAGTTCAGGTCAGTTGGTGATGAATTCTTTCAGGATTTGTACACCTTCAAGAGTCTTTATTTTGCCTTAATTTTGAAACTGTGTTTGTCGGATATGGAATTCTAGGCTGTCAATTTTTAATTTTAGAAATTTAAAAGTCTTGCTCCCCTGTGTTTTAGCTTGCATCGTTTCCAACGAGAAACCTGCTATCATTCCTATCTTTCTTCCTCCCTGTGCATTGTGTCTTTTTCCTCTGGCTGCTTTCAAGATTTCTATTTGTTGCTGACTTCAGTCAACTTTAGTATGACACGATCTGTTTGAAGTTTTATTCATGTTTCTTATGCTTGAGGTTTATTGATCTTCTTATATATGTGGGTTCATAGTCTGAATCCAATTTTGGAAATATTTGGGCATTATTATTTCAAATATATTTTTGGTCCCCTTTCTCCTTTCCTTTAAGGATTCCGGTGACTTGTGTGTGTGGCCCCTTGACATCATTCTCAAGTCACTGGTGAGAATTGAGACTCACTGTTCATCTTTTTAAGTCATTTTTACCTCGGAGTTTCATTTAGAATAGTTTCTATTGCTACGTCTTCAAAATCACTATTCTTTTCAGAAATGCTTAATCCTGCAGAGAGTTTTAGATGTAATAAAGTGCTAGCATTTTATTATGAAACGGAAAAAAAATGACAAAATTTTACATGTAATGGGATCGTGAATATCTTTAAATATATAAAGGGTTAGAAGAAAATATGTTATTTGTAAACAGTGAGTTCATCTGGTTGGTAGGATGTTGGATTCTTACTCTCCTTTTTGTTGTTTTCTATAGTTACTGGAATTTTGACATCAGCAAGCACATATTGTTTCACAGTTAATTATATAAGAAAGGATACAAGATGTTGCAAAACTGATATATCATTTAGTGACTATAAATTCGTAAAGATTCAAAATAAAATGAAAATGCCCAGAATTGATGAGGATGCCGTAAAAAGCATCATCTTGTTCAACCCTCCTGCGATAGGAGGTAGGGGTTACAGGACCTTCTTTTTTTTTTTTTTTTTTTAATTTTTTAAGTTTATTTACTTTGAAAGAGAGAGAGAACATGAGCAGGGGAGGGGCACACAGAGAGAGAGAGAGAGAGAGAGAGAGAGAGAGAATCCCAAGCAGGTTCCCCCTCGTCAGTGCAGAGCCTGACACAGGGCTCGAACTCACAAACCAGGAGATCTTGACCTGAGCCCAAACCAAGAGTCAGCTGCTTAACCGACTGAGCCACCCAGGAACCCCTACAGGGCCTTCTTCAAGACCCTTTCATATGGGCCTTCTGATGCAGACTGCTGGTGCGTGAGATGGGGATATTCATCCGCAGACTGACCATGTACCTGCCTGTATCCGTGCACTTCAATGTATGTCAACCTGGCCATGAGCAGCTCTTCGCAGATCAACTTATTTGCATATTGGAGCCCTGGGCTCAGCCGCTGCGAGTATTTAAAGGTGTCCTGAAGCTAACCTCTCCATTATGCAAATATTCTCCTGCCGTTCCTCTTTTACACATTTAGTGAATTTATTTTTTGCCCATTAATATTTTCATTCTCTTGTTGAAGTGAGACTCACCTGCATTTTAGTCTCTGTTCACTCTGTACTGATTTTAGCCCTGGCTCCGTCACTAACAGGATGTGTGATCCTTGGGCAAGTTCACACCTGCCTCTAAGCCTGTCTGGTCACAGGGGAGCATGAGCCCCAGACCAGTGGTTCTCAACGTCCAGAGTGCATCAGAATCCCTTGCGGGACGTTTGCTGGCTTCTGCCCTCGGACTCTCTGATTCAGCTGGTCTGGGATGGGCTTGAGCTGGTGCATTTCCGACAGGCTTCCTGGCGATGTTCCTGCTGCTGGTGCAGAGAGAGCTCACTTTGCAAACCACTGACCTAGGCTTTGAGATAACTATGAGCCATGTAGTAATAAACTTAAGACAGAGAATGCTTGTTTTTAAATATGTGCTTTTGATAAGGGGACAGTGAAAGGATGCATTTTGCAAGTTGTCTTTATGCAAAATCCCAGCATTTCTAAAAGGAGGAAGGGAGGCACAGTGCCTCTTAAAAACTCAGGATTTCCATCTATAGGCAAATCCACCTAAGAACAACTCATCATATTCAAACTGTAATGTTTACATATTTTTAACAGCTCTGTTAGAGACATATGGCTCTTTCAAATCTAATCAGAGTGAAGGTAATCACTTCTCTGCTCGATCCTAAACGATCCCCTCATCAGCACTATTTACGTGGCAAGACGTGCTCAGTGTTGACACTGGGTTACTCTTCACAATGTATGTGGTTTGTCCTGAAATTTAACTCTTTCTGCGATTGGTTTCTGCTGGACAAGGACACTAGGTTCTTTTAAACCCAGATAACTTTTTATTTTATTTTTTTTTTTAACCTGTGTGACACAGTGTGCCTGATAAAGAAACCCTTTCTTTCATGCCCTTTAATCTCCTCCGAGGGCGAAAGTAGTATTTGCTGAAATCAAAGTACGCCCTGGCAGAAATGCGATGCTAATCCTCTTAGTTTTAATGGTTTGGAAATGGTTGGAATAAGAAGGTAAACATCGTAGCTGATTAATAGGAAGGAAGTCAATTGTCCATGTAGCCACTGTTATATGGCCATACTATACAATAGTACTTTCTTTTTATAAACCCCCAAACAGGGTCCTTCTCCATTTTAATGTTCTTACCTGAAAAATGATCCGCCAGCACCGTGCAGTTCTAAGCGTTTGATTCCATTACCCCCAAAAAGCAAGCAGTGCACATTTCAAATCGACGTCAAACAAGTCCCACTGATAACTGGTGTCATATCAATGGCTTATCAGGTCTTTTTTTTTTTATTGAAAATAGTCGGATATAATGAGGTGCTTCACATTTAAAAGTCTTAAATCTCTGAAAGCTCCAGGCCTAGATGCTTTTGATACCGGCTTATTAAACTGGCACTGGGAGAGAAAGCGGGACTGGGGGAGGGTGGGAGCAGGCAAGAGAAACGAAACCGAAGAGGCGCGGAGGTGCGGAGGTGGGAGCTTTCTTAGCATGGTTTAACCCCCACGCTGGCCGTCGTGAAAAGATGGTGTTTGCCGATAGCCGTTTCTGCTGGCGGGTCCCGGGGGAGGACTCTGAGGGAGGAGCCTTGGAGAGCCCGTCTGGCGTGTGCGGCCTTGCACGAATTCACCTGCCATCTTTGTAGGACCTCACGGTCCTCTGTGCGTGGCCATGAGCCTGGGGTTCGGGGGCCTCTCAGCCACCCTCCGTCCACTAACATTGAGCGTTGGACAGAGAATAACTTTGACCTACTTTACGACTTGGTTGTGAGAAGAGAGCCTTCAGGACCCAGGAAGGAAGGGACCTTCACGGAGGCCGAGACTCTGTACAAGCACCAGATGTGCGAAGATGCCCTTTCCCTCCGTTATCTCCTATAACCCTGCTCATGCTCCCACTGGGTCCTTGTTGACTGAGGAAAGTTAGGGGAGGAAATTTGTCATGGATTGACTAGATGCGTGATTCTCGAAGTCCAGTGCGTAATCAGCCACATCAGCGTCACTGGGGGAACTTGGCCACCACCCCGACCTACTGACTCAGAAACCCTGGAGGCGGGGCCTGGCAATCTGCTTAGTAAGCCCCCCACCCCACCCCACCCAGGGATGCTGACACTTGCTCAAGTTTGCAGGCACCCTGCTGCCTGGGGCCCAAAGTGCCGAATCCTCCTTGGGGACCGTAACAAGTAAGCAGCACACCTTCAAGGGAGAAGGATGGAAACGGGAAATGCCATGCACCCTCAAGCCCTTGGCCCCTTCACTTTATGGTTTGGGAGGTGACCAGGACACTAAAAGGGGCAAGATAGGACTTTAATGTCCACTTGCCAAATGATGGTCCAGTGAGGGTCCCATCCTGCTGGGACACCTATGACTCTGAGTTCAGAGGTAATTGTCACTTTTTGGGAATGGAGGAGGGTACAGAAGGCTGGGCACCATTTCCCCTCCCTCCCTGCCCGTATCCCTAGAACTTGCTCATGGAGATGCCTTCTCATGGCGGGGGAAGGGGGGAGTCCCAGAGGAGCCCCTTGCTCTATGGATAATTCTGAGAGCCATGGGTCCAAGGTGCCCTGGAAGGATCCCTATCATTCTAGCAAACTCCTAAGTATGACTTCCACAAATGTGTAGTGTGGCCTGGAGCGAGGTATGGTTCATAGCAGTGAATCAAGGTGGAAGAGAAGAGCCCGGAGGAGGCCTGACTCCCACCAAGCTCATAGTGTGACTCATTTCTCTGTATTTCCTTTGGGCCACTCTGTCGACACCCCAAGCGGCCCGCCCTCCAGCTCTCGCGTCGATCCCATTGGCTCCCTCATGTGCCAGTCGAGTGCTGAGTGAACAGCTCAAGGGGAGCTTGGAAGTGAGCACCACACCCAAGTCCAAACGGAAGCTTGAGTTCCTTATGGAGCTCGTGGAAAGTCCCCGCCAAAGACAGAGAAGGGACAAGTGAGCAAGAGTGCAGACTCGATGTGCCCATTCTGCCTATCCGAGCGCTGTGACCTTGACAAGTTACAGCTCCCCCATTGTCCCATAGTCGCCGCGATGGCCCTGCGTCCCCTCGCCCAGCCACAGCGGGCGTGAGGATCAGGTGAGCTGACATGAAGGAAGGATCTCCAAGGATGTGTGAAGACAGTAGGTGTGACTTAGACCAGCGGTGGAGAACAGAGGCCCCGAGATGGGCCTTGGGCAGCCACCGGAGACCACGCCCCAGTTCAGGATGCAGCCAGGGGACCACACACGGAGGCATAGCTCGAAGGAGGGTGACTGACCCGTCCTGGTTTTCCTGGGACTTTCCTGGTTTCGCACACCGGAAGTCGCAGGCAAAGCGTGATTGCTGGTCACCCTTGCCCCTTCCTTTGCTTGTCCTGTAACGAAGCCTCTTGAAGACCTGCTTCTGTCTCTGTAACGTAGCAGCGGGAATGTTACGACTGCTACTAACGAAACAGCAGACACTCAACACGTTGCACGCATTCCTGCCCGGAAGCCCCCCATCTCTGCCACTGCCTAACCCCTTGTGGTCCCCCAGGTCCCGGGGCACCGAGCATACTCTACAGCAGTACCCTGCTTCCTGCCCGTGACCCCAGGCACCTGGAGCTCCTTGACGGCAGGGACCACACCTTGTTCAGCTTCGTTCTGCGGTGCCCAGCACAGCGCCTGCCCCGTGGAAAGTTCTCAGTAAATGTTATTTAAAATGTCAGTTACTGGCCTCTCCCATCAGGGGGACAGACAACTTAAAACTGTAGTGGAAAATTCAGGGTTTCGGAGAGCAGGAACAGCTGGACTGATTCGGTGACATTGAGTGTCTCGCCGTGGGTTTAGCCCTTTACTTGGTTGGTTTCTTTAACCCGTTTCACCCTCCCTGCCCTCCTGGGAGGCAAGCAAAGGTTTGTTATCACCTCTGTTCTATGTACAAGGAGCCCCAGGCTTGGGGAGACAAGTGACTTGCCCAAAGGCACACGGCTGGAGAGTAGTACAGGAGTGGATTCAAGCCCGGGTGGATTGTCTTCACCCAACAACTTAGGTTGACTCACTCCACTTGACAAAATGGCCTGAAGCACTTTCTAGGTGCTTCCAGAAGCCTGGAAAAGCCCCCTGGTGTCCGCATTTCTCCCCTGTTCATTTCTAGTAAAAAACTTGCCATCTGGGGGTCACCGCCCTCCCCAGCTCTGCACGTGGATCCAAGGAGACCCCGGGCGCGGGCAGAGCTGCCCTGTGGCCCCGTTTCCATGACTCCCCAGTGAGCCTTCTAATGGGCAGCAGGCGGGCCGCCCCGACCTGAGAGCGCCGGAGACCCTTTTCACCACCTAATCAATAACCCTGTTATTGACTTGGTGTTCCCACAGGACAGGTTTATAACTTTATCGAGCACTATATGCGGGGGCAATTATAAGGATAATGGAAAATCATCGACAAAAGGAGGCGTCTGCATTGCAAATTAACATCTGCTCCAGGTAAGAGAAAAGTCGTGTTTGAATTTCAGAATTTGTGAAAATGCCCGTAGGACAAAGCGCGTGATTTATGGTGGGTGCCGAGCGGTGCAGCGTAGTGTGGGTCTTCCAGCCTGGCCCCGTCATTAGCTCCCGGGACCGTGACAGTCCCCATGGAACGAGCTCGTTGGGAATGTCCAGGGCATTGTCTATAACCACCTGCTCTCATCCTGATTTCCTGGGTCCTGAGAAAGCGGCCACCCAAAGTCCTCCTGTCTTGAGAGTGGGCAACCCTGAAAAGATACCTGGTCTCATCCCCTGGAGGGCAGGTGTGGCTCAAGCCACCTCCCAGCACTCCTCACAGAGCTGGGAGGCCCTGGGAAGGAGGACTAGACCCAGGCCGGGGGACCATATTCCAGTCTTGGTTCCACCGGCTGTGTGGCTCCAGGCAAGCTGCTTCATTCAGCTCCTTGAGCCTCACTGTCTCCGTCTGTAGAATGGGTTTATGATATCCTCTGGCCTGGAGGATCCTTACGAGATTAGATGAGATTATACCTTTGCAATTTACAGCCTCATGTTACAGACTTACATATCTGGCTCTCAGTCTCCTGCGTGCTTCGCATCACCCTCAGCATCTAGAGCAAGAGAACAAGAGAAGTCTCTCGCTTTTGTTAGGTCTTTCTGGCTCCTGTGCAGAGAGTTGGTCCAGGGGCGTTAAATCCAGAAACAAGATTTAAGAAAGACCCCAGGGGCACCTGGGTGGCTCTGTTGGCTGAGCGTCCGACCTC
>NW_024412404.1:59679812-59683730 GCF_014898765.1 Herpailurus yagouaroundi
CCCCCCCCCCGAAGAGCAGGCCTACAGAACACACTGAGCTGTTCCAAGTAAACAAGACGGGCCCAGGAGGCTCTTGTGTCTCTATTGCATCTTTGGTTGGCATTGGTATTATCTATTATCCTGGGGGTGCTTCCTCTGTGCCTGGTGCTGTGCCCAGAGCTGTGTGCGCATCCTGTCCTTCAGTCCTTCCGCCAGCTCTAAGAGGTGATGAGACGGTGACGCTCCTCACTTTCAGGTGTGCGGCCCAGCGAGGGAAAGCGACCTGTCCGTGTCACATAGCATGTGACTGGTGGCTGAGGCCCGATTCCGGGGCTCACCTGACTCTAAGATAAGAACCTGGAAGGCCCCCAGCGCGGCACATACCTCCTCCCCCTGGCATGACAGAGCCGCAGCCAGTCCCCCATGTGTCCCGCCCCGTGGCCCTCGTCCTCCCTCAATTGCTCTTAGTGTTAGCCGCCATTTTTGTCCCTTCAAGTCCCCAGGACCCGCACGAGCCAGCCATCCTGCTTCTGCAGAGCGACCGCTTTGGTTATGACAATGGACAAAGGTCAGTCCGTACACAAGCAGGCTCCGGGGTAGTCACTTACAGTCCCTGGGAAGGAGTGCTGTCCTTGGACATGAACCACCAGAGAAGCAGGCTGTGCAGCCCGACAAGGGGAGGACTGGTAGACAGGGGGAGCCAGACTGTTGGCCCCTCGAATGACACTGTGTGAGGGCCCCGGCAGAAGTTCTGTTGGTGTGTGGAGGCAGAGATGGAGGTCCAGAGAGAAAGGACTTCAGTGCCAGTCGGTGTGACTACATTGGGGCATCTGGAGCCACTCCTCCTGTCCTTGGGGCTGCTGACTCTGTCCTCACCTCCAGCAGAACAGAGACGCTGGCTGAAGGCTCTAGGGGTGGAGGGAGACTGAGGGTTCTCGGCCTGCACCCAGCTCTCTGGTTCAGCCACAGTTCTACCCCGTGTGCAGCTGGAGTCCTCTGGGCTGCCCCAGAGGCGTCCGGGGGCCCCAGGAAGGGCCCCCTCTAAGGGTACAGAGGCTAATAGAAGACAGGCCCTCGCTGTGATCCCTTCATGACTGATTCCTACAAGGCCAACTTTTCCCAGGCTATCCTCATCATTTTTACTGAGGCCCAGAAAGCATCAGGGACAGGCTAGCTACATAAGGGGTCCCATTCTTGGTGTCTTTCCATGTCCAGCCTCATTGCTCTGTGACATGGCAGTTTCTCCCACTAAAGAGGTGGAGTCTATCTATCCACCCCCTTTAATCTGGGGCTTGATTTGGTCAGTGGCCCGTGGCTGGTATGATGGCAAACTGGTCCTAAACCTAGTCCTGAGGGGACTCGCATGTTTCTATTTGATCTCTCTTGCACTCCTGGCCTGCCACGGTAGCCCCAGACGAGGCCAGCCTAGATCAACCAGCAGCCGATGACTCCCAGATTCGTGACCAAACTCTGCCCAAACCGGCTAAGGCCAGCTGAGATCAGCCAATCCCCAGCCTTGATGCATGAGCTGTAAATAAAAAATGATTGTCATGTTAAGCCTCAGAGGGTTTTTTTTATTACTACTATTTTTTTAAATATCTTTGAGAGACAGAGTGCAAGTGGAGGAAGGGCAGAGAGAGAGGGAGACACGGAATCCGAAGCAGGCTCCAGGCTGTGAACTGTCAGCACTGAGCCCAACACGGGGCTCGAACTCACAAGCCGGGAGATCATGACCTGAGCTGAAGTCGGACACATAACGAACTGAGCCACCCAGGCGCCCCTGGGGTTGGTTGTTACATAGCCAATAAACCCTGGGAGGTTACCTGCCCCCATCTGGCAGCATGGAAGGATGGGCTCATTACTGACAGTATTCTAAAGCATCACCTTCCTCATCACCATCATCATATAATCTTATTAAAACGACCACGTATTGAGCATGCGCTGGTCCAGCTTGGCTAAGACCTTTACACACATATCATATGCTCTGATCTTCTCAAGATCAGAGGCAGGTGTGACTGCTCCGCATTTGACATGTAATGAAACTGAGACGCAGAGATGTTAACTCATTCACCTGAGGTCTTACAAAAAGCGGCAGTGGCAGGATGAGACCCACGCCTGTCTGACTCATGCAGAGAGGATGTTCCCACGAAAAGTACATCCAGACGGCATCTCACAGACCCACTCCCCATCCCTCCAACTCCTTCCAGGCACTGGGTCTTGGGAATTCAATCCGAGACCGGGGGGGGGGGCCCTGCACGTAATGGCCTCTATCCAATTAAAACCAGAATCCTTCATGTTAAAAAGCGTGAATAAGATTTTTAGTTTCTTCAGGGGGAACAAATGCCCTCCCCTGAGCTCTGATCAGCAGACCTGCCCAGTCGCTCCCCGGAGAGTGTGTGTGTGTGATCTGTCTCCTTCCCCAGGGGCCGCCTGATTCAAAATCCAGGCATGAGCCCGCGCGCGGTTCCCCTTGAGTGACTCCGATCCTCCGAGAGAGGCTGTGCTCAGGTCTGGTTAACCTAATGTGCACAATAAAAATTTTTATTAAAAAGAGAAGAAGAAAGCAAGGGAATGGCAATTGGCCATGGAAGGGCATTATTATTTTTTTTATTGGAATTAGAATTCCTTTATTTAAAAAATATATAAACCCTCAATTTTCTTTCTATCACTTGGCTTAGCAGCCCGTGGAAAGTTTCTGAGGGCAATTTCAGTATCGGCGGAGAGAACAGTTCCAGACTTGCTCGCTTTTCCTAAACTATCTGTCAGGAGGACGAAAGCCTCAGCCATGCCAGGCGCCTGAGCGGGGACCCTCAGTGAATGCCGCAAAGCCATCCCGCTGCTGGGGCCTCTCCCCGGCCAGCGGGCTGTATGCCCTCCAGTCTGGGCCCAAGAATCAATCCAAAGTTGCCTCTACATTCTCACTGACATGCTCAGGGTTGGTTTGTTTGTTTTTTGCCAAGATTTGCTGGATTTTGTCTTAACAGGTACGTGTCCAGGGGTTTAGATGGAGAGTTAAAATTCTTGTGCTTTGCAAACAAGCAGCAAACCCCTGAATAAGTGAGGGTTGCTGTGCCTGAGAATTCCCGTTACCTGAGAGCCACACGCATGCCCAGCGTGAACTGTCCCTTCGTTACAAGTCCCTTCCCGCCGGTAGCTTTCTCTAGGCTGCGTGCTACGGACTCACTATTCCTGCATCATCTCATCTAGTCCTTGCACCTGCCCCCTTGAGGCAGGTTCTGTTATAGTCCCCCTTTGGGGTTGCAGAAATCGAGACGCCACGATGTTAAGTAACTTAAATTCAACTAATAAACATGTATTGAGCGCCTCGTGCATCAGATGCTGTCCTGGGCACTGGGGACACAATGGGGCCGAAACAGACACAGCAAACCCGCCCACGACCATAGAGCCGGGAGCGGTGGCAGCAGGACACAAAGTCTGCGGGGTTCTAGGGCACAAGGTACCCCCGCTGTACTGCACCGCTGACTGATGCAAGGTCAAGGACTTTGAACAAGAGCCAGCGTGATTCATGGGGTGCACTCAGAGCCGGCAAAGTGCGTCTGGATTTACGCACCGACTGTTCCACGGTTTTCCAGTTGTTGTGAACAAGATTTCAAAGGGGCTAAAGTGATAAAGACAGCATCTGACATTCGTTGAACACTAATCGCGGGCCAGGTAGACAGTGCGGCCTTCTCCTACTGGAGACTTTCCACAGTTCCGGTGATAGATAGATGCCATTTGCCACATCCTTTCCACAGATAAACGATCTGGACTTCACTCAGGGATGCTCCGCAGGCAAGTGTAGACCACAGGGGTTTGGACCACAGCGTTAGCACATGCCTTGCCTCACCCTAGGGTGGCTTACCCCCTGAGTGTTTGTCCTGTGGGACAATGCCCTGCCACCTTGGGTCTTGACTCTGGAGTATTCACCCGGGGCTATAA
>NW_024412404.1:59686730-59695885 GCF_014898765.1 Herpailurus yagouaroundi
TCATCTCCCCCTGCACCCTCAGTAATTCAGACTGCCTAGCTAACACCCCCTTTCTCTTCCTTCCCGGCAAGTGACCTCCATGTTAGTCTCAAGGTTCCATCTCCTGCTCGCTGCCCGGCTGCCTCAGAGGCTTGTTCTGGTCCGGTTTCTGCCAACGCTCCCTGGGCTGCCTGTCCACGGCCGGGGACCGAGGGGCTGTGCAGAAAGGCCCTCTTTCTCAGTTGCCGGGTGTGCCGAGGAAGCAGGGGGGAGGCAGGAGAGCCGCGGGAAAGGAGGCTGAGGGGGAGGCGGGGGGCTGGCGTAGGGCCGGGCCTCAGGAGGTGTGGAAGCAGAGGAGGGAAGTCACCCAAGCCTGAGCTGCCTCCAGGTTCAACGGCACCGGTGACGAGACCTTAAAGGGGCCGTTTTGTGTCTGTGGCCTCGAGTCAGCAGCACCACTGGCTCACCCAGGGAAGCAGAAAGCTGCCCCGTGGAGCACATCCTAACCTCGGACAGTGCCCAGTCCACAGGGAGGCCACCTGCAGACGGGCCCAGGCCACGTCCCGGACTCTGTGGCGAGCACACTTTGCATCCACTGCGAGCTGAGTGGGAGCCGACTCATTCTGAGCCCTTCTCCGGGGCCGGCGGGCAGGGCTTCGCCGCGAACGTTTCCATCTGGGAAAACTGCCTCCCCCTGGGCGGTGGCCTGGTCGTCTCAGCGACCTCCCACTCCGCAAAGAGGTGGGCCCGTGGGCCGCACAAAATCTCCGTCTGTGGAGGTTACCCACGGAAGGAGTGTGGGTGGAGGCTGAGTCACCCCCTGGCAGGCCCCAAAGGGGACCCACGGGAGTCCCAGCCCCCGGCCCTCACACTCACCTTGGAGCTACCCGGCGTCCTTCTGTTGTTGGCTCTGAGCCGCTACCTGGAACGACGCTGGGGGGACCGGTCTTCCCGTGGGCTCTCGGGGCCGGGGAAGACTCCTGGAGGCCACGGCTGGGTTCCCAGGGACAAAGGGACTTGCGGGGACAGACTGGGACAGAGGGTGCTGCTCTTAGGCAGGAATGTGGGGCTGGCGGCTGCTGGTCCCTCCACCAACCTCTCTGACCTCCAGCCAGAAGAGGGGGTTGGGGGAGCCCTCGGGAGCCAGAGGTCTGTGCTTGACCTATTCCCTGGACACGGAAGCCACAGGGCATAGCACTGGGACACGAGGAGGGGCGTCCCTGAGTCTTGTCCCTGGCTGGAAAGGAACGGCCTTCCAGGGATCCTGGAAAGACATGGCCGCTGTGTGGTTTCTTGGGGAGCAGGGGGCAGTGGGTGTGGGGCCCGAGGGCGGTGGTCTGTGGCCCCACCCACAGCTCGGGGACCCTCCTGTCCTCGTCCCCCCGCCCCCCACAGTGCCTCATGGGGTGCCAGTGTACACCCAGCCCTCCAGCCAGCAGGCACTTCCAGGGTGTGGAAAAGCGGGCTCTGCCTGTGGTTTCAGGACTTAGGGAGATTCCCTAAGACTTAGGGAGTCCCACCAAAGTGGCTTGTGAAGCCAGCTCAGCACGGAGGAGTGTTATTTCTGTAGGCATTTCTGTGTGTGTATATATTTTTTGCATTTTTGTATTTTTAAACACCCGTATGAAACAGTTTAGCAATCAAGCCTCGTCCCTCAGTGAAGAGTGTGCTTTAGTTTCCATGGGACCGGTAGTCCTGGAAAGTTAAACCTTCCTTCGCCCAGCACGAATTGTCCCTTCTTCTCCTGCAAAAAGGCCGGATAAGACGGCCAGGCCAGGTGACATTTGTTACCTACTCACGGGCCACACTTTTTGTGCTGATAAAATATACAGCCCCAGGGTGCCTGGGGGGCTCGGTCAGTCGAGCGTCTGGTTCTTGATTCCGGCTCAGGTTGTGATCTTTCGGTTCGTGGGCTCAAGCCCTGTGTCAGGCTCCACACCCAGCTCGGGGGGATTCTCTCTCTCTCTCCCTCTCTCTCTGCTCCTCCCTTGTGCATGCTCTGTCTCTCAAAAATAAATAAAAAATTTAAAAACTTAATATGTATTAAGTTTAAAAAGTTTTTGTTATATATATAGCCCCTTATGAGAACCCCAGCTGAGCCCATCAGAGGCTGCATGGAGCTCTGGCCGCAACCCCTTCCTGAAGAATGGAGTGCTTTCTGTCCTCACCCAAAAGCAGAGGAAACTGAGGCCCAGAGTGGCTCACGGCCAGTGCCAGCTGGGTTTTAAACCTGGGTTCATCCAATCCAGTCTGCTGGGGGAGCGAGGGAAGGGACCCTCCCCAAGGAGGGGGGAGGGCGTGTTCAGGCACAGCCCGTGGGGCAGGTGGACTTCAGCAGAACCACCCCACAAACAGCCCTGTCCCCTGTCCCCCTCTCCTTTGTTGCGGATCTTGCCCCCGGGGCTGAGGCAGGAGATGCTTCCATGGGTTTTCAGGACAAAGACCAGGAGGCAGGAAACAAAGGATAATAAAGGAAGATAACTATTTGCTTCCTACTCCCCCGTTTTCAAAAGGCGCTGGAGGCTCACTATAGATGCTTCCCCCAAAGAGGAAATGCAGTGATTCCCGCTGTGTGGTGACAAGGGCCGTGGGGCCCCAGGTCGCCTTGGGGGGGCCTTAGAGGACGTGGAACCCAGTAAGCCCAGGCAGCCGCTGCCTGGACAGGCTCAGGACGCCGGCACCCTTGTCCACACTACTGTCAGTGCGAGCGGAGCTGAGGGGGTGGCTCAGACTCCTGGCTGCCTCGTGCTACGCGATCTAGTGTCCCGGGTCCCCCCCTCCACCCCCACCGATGCGGCCTGGGTCTTCAGCAGAGGCGATTGCCTGGGCCCGGAATGCAGAGGCTATCGGCTTCCACTTCACCGATGGGAAACTGAGGCCCAGCAGGGTGCCTTTGCTTCAGACTCTGGTGCTGCCTCTCAAGTCTGGTGGGTTTGGTTACAAGGCAGATAAAGCTTCACTGGGGGGCTCGGAGCCCGATTTCTTCCAGGCCCAGACTTATTTTTTGAGCCGGGCCCAGGGCTGATGCTCAAGATGGAGCCCCACTGGGCAGCACCGGGCACTCTTCCTCCTGGGATGGCGTTGCTGATGCCCAGGCTCCCGTCAACAGTGTCTGTAGATGGAGGCCAACCGGAAAGACGGGGAGCACAGGACAGGCCGCTGTGATTTCGCCAGTGGAACTAAACCCACCTTCGCAAGCAAGGACAAATGGCCTCTAGTCCCAGGCAGTGTCAGATTCGACGCCCAGCCTGGGAGCTGCTGACAAGAGCCCTGGGGGCAATGAGGACAGGTAGAGTCTGGTAGGAAGGAAACAGCAGGAGGCTAAAAGGCCAGTCAGTAGACAGCACTGGGCAGAGGGAACAGCAGGTGCAAAGGTCCTGAGGTGGAGAGTAGCTGGTTTGTTGGGGGTGGGGATGGAGGGCGGCCAATGGGCTACAGTGAGTCAGGAGAGCTAAGACGAGGTTGCCCTAGGGACCGGCTTGGCCAGGGGCTGTGCAGAGTCTCTGATTCCACATTAACAGAGGGCCCAAAGCCTGTGCTTACCAAGAATATGTCCATGAGCCCTGTCCCATCTTTAGTGGATGGGAAAAGGAAATGGAGCCCGAACCCCAACTAAAACCCCAGCTCACAGCACTTGCCCACAAAGTCCAGCTGGATTAAGGAGGGTTGGATAAAGTAACCAGATGAAGCCCAGAGACGGAGACCCAGAGAAAAGAAACTCAGGATGCTTGGGGGGGGTGGAGGGGGGGAAGGGCGTGGGAAGGCTGGCCTGGGCTGTAGGGGCCAGGCAGAGCCAAGGGCACAGGTAAGATGCGCCACCTGTCAAAGCTGGTGGGAATGGCAATGGTGGGGACAGGAGAGAGGGACTTGCCGGGGTCCTTCCACCCCCCACCCCCCCACAGTGGCCACCAGAGAACCACTGGGCCCCCAGCCCAATCCCATTTCCCTGGGCCACCGCTAGAACAAAAGGCCTCAGTGCAGACAATGGGCCCTTTATGTGGACGCCTGCCCCAAGCTGGGCACAATCGTCGATTCATAAGCCAGGCGGGGCCCCTCTGACCAGGATGGGTTCAGCTAAGAGGGATGCCCTGATGGAGGGAATTAGAGCCGCTGGCCTCTTCGATAGGGAAAGGCTGCCCCCTGGTGTTCTACAGGGGAACTGCGCATGACCACGTCTCCAGGACGCTTGGGACGCTAGGATCTGGAAATCAGACAGATGGGGAAACTAAGGCCCAGGACCATCCAGAGACTCAACCGAGACCGTGTTCTTGCCCACAAAGTGGGATTCAGGCGGGGATGGGGAACGTGAAGGAGAAATTATTTCCCCTGCTGTACTAAACTGAGGCCCAGCGGGGTTAGCCGACTTGCCCACAGTCATTCTGCTGGAGTTTGGCCTTCCACTGGTCCTGGAATGACGTGGCTGCTCTGCCATCGCACCACTGCCCAGGGACCAGTGTCAGGACCAGCGCTGTGGGTTCCGGGCAAAGCACATGATCTCCTTGAACCTCAGCTTCTATACCTGTGAAACATTTCAGTGCCTACCCCGTGCTAGGCATGATCTTCGGTGTTACGGATGTAAGACACCATGAGCAAAATAAAAGTTCTCGCCTCCGTGGGGCTTGTATTCTGGTGGGGAGGCAGAAAATAAACAAGAGAAGTATCACAGCCCTTTCTTCAGCTGCCGGGACCACGCCCCCACTCTTTCTCATCACATCCCTCCCTCCCAGGCCCCTTCCAACCTCCCCAGCTTCCAACAAGGACGAGGAACTAGGAGGCGTGCCTCGGTCTCCCCGTCGTGGCATCTCACGCTGCGATCCACCTGGACCGTGAACTCCCGTGGGGCAGGCTCGACGTTCATCTCCTAGGCCCCGGGAGGCCCTGGGCGGGGCTTGTACGTGCCGGAAGGTAGTGACGACACCACGCTTACGATGCACGTGCTGCGTGTCGGGCAAGGGGCCGAGTGCTTCACCTGTGTCGTCCCACCTACGCCTCAGAAGAACCCTGGGAAGAGGTTCAAGTTATCCCTCTTTGGGACTGGCTACACAGTTTGTGGAGTGCAGTCCCAATGAAAAGGTGTTTAAAAACTAAGAATTTCACGATGACGGCAGCAGAGCAGCGAGCCAAATACGGAACCTTCCAAGTATGACTGTGCAGGTTAAACGCCCGTGTGGCTGGCTCTGTTCTAACACGGGTGGGCCTCGTCCAATCAGTGGAAGGCCTGAATAGAACAAAAAGGTCGACCCCTCCACTTGCCAAGGAGGAGGGAACTCCTCTCACCTTCCTGAAAAGGAGGAATGGAAACACAGGCTCGTCCTGGGTCCCAGGCTGCAGGCGTTTCGACTGGGACTACCTCACCAGCTCTCCTGGGCCTCCAGCTGGCCCTGACTTACCCTGCAGATCTTGGGACTTGGCCTCTGTAACTGTGTGAGCCAATTCTTTAAAACAAATCCCTTTTCTTTCTTTTTTTTTTAATTAAAAAAATTTTTTTTAACGTTTATTTATTTTTGAGACAGAGAGAGACGGAGCATGAATGGGGGAGGGTCAGGGAGAGAGGGAGACACAGAATCTGAAACAGGCTCCAGGCTCCGAGCTGTCAGCACAGAGCCCGACGCGGGGCTCGAACTCACGGACCGCGAGATCGTGACCTGAGCCGAAGTCGGACGCTTCACCGACTGGGCCACCCAGGCGCCCCACAAATCCCTTTTCACACTGGTTGGGTTCAGTTTGATTGAATCAAATTAGCAAAAACGAAAACAAAACAGCCACGTCTGCTCGCAATTTGGGATTTTGACGTTCACAATTACCTGCCCAAGTTGCCTCCACGATTCCCTTTGGTGTAGAAGAGGAGCTGAAGTGTTTACTCCGTGGCCCACCAGGCCCCATGTGAACTCTGGACCTCTTCTGCTGCAGCCCTCAAGTCCATTCACACTGTTCCAGCCATGCTGGCCACCTCAGTGTTCCTCACGCAGGCCAGGCAAGTGCCTGCCTCAGGGCCTTTGCACTTGCTTTGCCCTCTGCCTGCTCTTCCCCCACATGTCTGCATGGCTCCCTCCCTCCTTTATACCTTTACTCAAATGCCCCCTTGTCCATGAGACCCATTCTGGCCTCCCCTTCTGATATCGCCCCTGCCCCTCCCCTCTGTGCTTCCCACCCCTTCCCTTGCCTCATTTTTCTCCTTGACCCTCAGGACTACTTGAGCTGACATATTTTGCTTCTTTTGCTTGTGATGTGTAAGCTTCAGGGAAACAGGGCTCTATGTGTGTTTGGTTCATTGCTCTCTTCCAGAACCTGGAACAGTGGCCAACATGGTAAATACTTGTTTGTTGAATAAGTAAGCAGTTGAAGGAAAGACCGTGGCCAAAACCGATGATGCTGTTTCGAGTCTGTGCTCCTCTGTTGGGCCAGCACCTGCCTGACACCATGAAGCCGCCTGAGGTGAGGGCGTAATGGGAATGGCTGCGGCCGTGGCCTCTGTGGGCATTTCCCCCAGGCGGAAGAATGTGCCGGGTCCCACCCGCCAGGGCTCCTCGAGGACCCCACTAGTGGTAAGCAAGGCCGCTTTGCTCCAGGGCATTGGCCTTGGAGTCCCGGGTGGGTCTGTTCTCCTAGTCCACGCTCTGTGTCTCTGGCTCCCTCACTCCCCCCTTCCACCTTGCCTTCCCTGGTTCTGAGATCCCCAAAGAGGAGAAGACGTTCTGAGGAACATCAGCACTACAAGAACCACGGGACTGTCCACGCGAGCCCAGGCCCCGAGAAGTGAAGTGACTGGCCAGAAGCCACAGGGTCCACAGATGGGCCGGGGGCCTGCGTGAATCACGGCACACCTCTCGCTTCTGTGCCTTCGCCTGCCCTTGAAAGGCTGCACAAGGTCAGGAGTTTCCAAACGTTTTGTTTAAGCCGGAGAACGTTTGGGCTCAAAGTGAAACTCACGCGAAAGCTAATCCATAAATCAGATACAGTAGAAGTGGTCATAAAACAACCCACATGAACTGGGTCGGCACCGTGTGCGGGCACAGTGCTCAGCTCTCCAAGGACCAGCCTGAGGAACCTTCACTGCCACCCCATGGGTGGAGAATCCTTCTCTTTATCCTGAAGAGAGGTCACAGTCGGGGGGAGGGAGGGCTGAAACAGAGGCCAAGTGAGTCCCTTATAAGAGAGGGGCCACCGTACCTGAGTGGGGGGTGGGGGGAGCCTGACACCCCGGCCCCCAGTCTACCCCACCCCACGGAAGTCCCGAGGCTCCTCCGAACACAGTTTAAACCCACTGGTCCAGCTGGAGGTTCCCTCCAGCCCCTCACCTGACCTGCTTCCCTCTGCAAAGGGGGGCGCTGTCTGCTTCGGGTTCAGATCTGATAGCCGTGATCTCAGACTGTGAGCCCTCTTGTGCAAGAAGCGTTTGCAGGCGGCATTGCTTATGGGATTTACCTGAGCTGATGCATGTACTTGGGGTTCAATCATTTTTACTGCGGTGTAATATTCCATTATATGAAACTTTCACAGTGTATCCGCTCTCCCGAGTAAAGGTTGACGTTTTAAAAGCTTGGCATTTAAGAAATTCCCAGGGGCCCTTTTCAACTCCCTCTAAGATGTCTCTTTCCTCTGGCCAGCTCTGTCGGTGTCTTCTGTGCCCTGAACACTCCCAGTGACCACCATTTCTTCCCACCACACCCATCATCTCATCCCTGCTGAGGGAAGTGGACTCTGAGTAGAGGCAAAGCCTTTCCTGGCCAGATGCCCGTAGGGTTGGGGGGGCTCTGCACCGGCTCAGCCACAGACAGAACCCGGGCAGGGGCCAAGGTGGGTGCGTCGTCGGTGCCCCGTGGGGGGTGAGGGGCGAGAGGCCTCCCTCCCTGCAGCAGCCCGTGGGGGCATCTCTGAGAGGCTGAGGCTCTGAGCCCGATGTGGGGCTTGAACTCACAAACTGTGAAATCATGACCTGGGCTGAAATCGGATGCTCACCAGACTTGGGCCACCCAGGTGCCTCACAGGCATGGTTGTTAATACCACGTGTGCGTGCACACACACACACACACACACACACAGTTCAACAAGAGAATGGGTGAATGGTGAAAGTTTCATATACTACAATATTTACAGTAATTAAAGTGATTAAACCAGACCTACATGTATCAACGCAGGTAAGTCCCATTAACAAGGTTGAAAGAAAAGGCTTAGTTGTGAATGAACGTGTCATTGACAGTATACAAATGACATCACTTACATAAAACACGTAAAACAATACCACCTGTTGTTTAAGCTACAAAAATGCATGGGATTAAGTAGCATGTGATTCCGGGGAGAGGAGGCCACCGGCCCCATGACAGGACAGAGGTGGCTGGCTGGGGACACAGGTGATATTAGTGCATATGCAATGTTTTATTTCTTAAGCTGGGTCAGAGATTCACAATTAAGGTTTATGTCTTTAAAAATGTATAACTTTTTTTTTAATAAAAGGGAAGAATGGGGGCGCCTGGGTGGCGCAGTCGGTTAAGCGTCCGACTTCAGCCAGGTCACGATCTCGCGGTCCGTGAGTTCGAGCCCCGCGTCAGGAGGGCTGGGCTGATGGCTCAGAGCCTGGAGCCTGTTTCCGATTCTGTGTCTCCCTCTCTCTCTGCCCCTCCCCCGTTCATGCTCTGTCTCTCTCTGTCCCAAAAATAAATAAACGTTGAAAAAAAAATTAAAAAAAAAAAGGGAAGAATGGGGGCACCCGGGTGGCTCATTCGGTTAAGCATGAGTCTTGACTTCTGCTCAGGTCACGATCTCACAGTTTGTGGGTTCGAGCCTCTCGTTGGACTCTGCCCTGAGAGCACTGAGCCTGCTTGGGATCCTCTCTTTCTCTCTGCCCCTTCCCTGCTCTCTCTCTCTCTCTCTCTCAAAATAAAGAAATAAACTTTAAATAAAAGAGGAAGAAGGAAGGGGGGGGAGAGAAAAAATAGGAAAAGGAAAGAAAGAAACAAGGAATCGTTAGAAACAAAGGCAGCACCACCTTCTCTAACTCGAAATTGTTCCAACCTGGAGCAAAGGAATGTCCTCTGAAGCCAATGGACATGTCCCTGTGTCCACACCCCTGGGACAATGCCCCCATAAACTTGGGCATCTGGGCAAATCCAAAGTTTCCCAACAGCGAGTATGGCCTGCCAACGACACACAGCAGACGTGGGCCTGTCCCGACGGGG
>NW_024412404.1:59698885-59794974 GCF_014898765.1 Herpailurus yagouaroundi
GCGAGATCGTGACCTGGCTGAAGTCGGACGCTTAACCGACTGCGCCACCCAGGCGCCCCAAAGGAAGGATTTTAATGTCAAAGACCGACACCTGAACCCTATCCATTTTCCCCTGTTTGATCCTGCACCAGCCATGTCCGATTGGCGTGGGCTGGGGAGGGAGGTGATCAGGGCCCTTCTTCTCTGGCCGGCACCTGAATTGTTTCCCCCCGTGAGTTCAGTTGCTAGATCTGTTTCCGGGGGGTGTCCTTCGGCGGGCGGCCCGAGCCGCGAGATCAGTCACACAAATGACCTACCACATATAAAGAAGCCGCCAATATATCAGCAGGCCTTAAAACCAAGCAACGATTAAAATAACTACTAGGTGAGGAGCGGTGAACACAAGGCAGACACACGGGAGAAGACAAGTCCTGGGCGTTTTGCTCCTGATTTATGCCCCCGCTCCATTCTCTATTCAAGGTATGAAACATTCTGAACAGCAGATGCTAAAAAATGGAAAAAGATTGCCATAACAAGATGAAAGGCAGGGTGTCGGGCCATCAGGAGGGAGATATTTACGTCCCTAAAGAGATAATTCTCATGACACTTTATCCGTGTGTCTTCCGCCGGGACGTGGGGGGCGGGAGATGGCAGGAGGAGTGCAGGTTCACCTTGTCGGGCACATCAACGCTAGTCTGTCCTGCGCTGATCCTTTGTCTTAGGCCCAGCCCCAACACGGAGCAGGACCCTCCTCCGCCCTGCCATGGAGGCAACTAGCCAACATAATCCTGCACTTGGCATCTGAAGTTCAATGCCCCAGCATTGTGACATCAGGCAAGTCATTCGTCCTCTAACAGCCTCAGTTTCTCCATCTGTACAATGGAGTCAGTGATCCCCATCTCACAGTGAGATGGGGTCCTGGATATGAACATGCCTTGAAGACAGGGATAGTCCCCCGGGACCAATACGATGACCACACAGGGACTGAGGCCTGTGTCTCTTCCCCGACCAACCCTCTTCTTTTTGCAGACCCAGCTGACCCAGCTCCAGGAGGCCCCGATGGAGGCCAAAAAGGGTGACCCAGGGACGGGAGGCAATAGATAGAGGAATCTGGAGAAAGAAATGCCCCTGCGTCCAGGGAGAAGCTGATGCTGGAAACTTCCAGAGGACTCTGGGGGGTGCTGGGGGGGGACAGAGCAGTGTATGTTGGGCTGAATTGTATCCCCCCTAAAAGATCTGTTCGGGTCCTAGCCTCTGCACCTGTGAATGGGACCTTATTTGGGGACAGGTCTTTGCAGATGTCATCATGTTAAGAGGAGGTCACACTGGCGTCAGGTGGTTCTTAATCCAGTGCCCAGGGTCTTTGTAAGAGCAAAGAGAGGGCAGTTGGGACTCAGGGACACAGACACACACACACACACACACACACACACACAGGGAAGAAGGACCAGAAATTGGAGGGATGCGTTTACATGTCGAGAAGGGCCAGCAGCCCCCAGGAGCTGGGGAGAGACAGGAGGGGCTGTCTTCAGATGAGCACAGTCCTGCCAGCCCACCTGGACTCTGGACTTCCGGCCTCCAGAGCAGTGAGGAATACATTTCCGTTGTTCCAGGCCGCCCAGTTTCTGGTAATCGGGTGTGGCAGCCCTGGGGATCAACATACTGCCCGAGTAGACGCTCCGGGCCTCCAGGCCTTGCCATGGGTCCCCGGGGGTTGAGCAGGACTCTGAGGGAAGAGATGCAAGCCGCCCTTGCACCACAGGGAACCGCCTAGGCCTGAGTGGGCCCGGTGGCCAGCAGGAGCCCATACCCACCTCCACAGGGTGCTGAGTCCCGACAGCTACCCACGACAGCCGGAAGGAGGGGGTCCTCTTGAGAGTAAGCCAGCACAGGCTCTCCTGGGACAGGCTGGAGGGGTCCAGAGTCAGGAGCTGCCTGTCCACGCCTAGCTCCCCCGACAGACGGCCCAGTGGGGATGCAGGCTCCCACTTGGGCTCCGGGACCCGGCAGAGGGTCAGACCTGCTGTGAGGCGGGCACGTGGACCTTACAGTGGCCAGCAGCCTCCAGGAGCTGGGGACGATCGATGGAGACAGGGACCCATCTTGTAGACCACCTTGGCGGGACCTGGGCGTTTGGTGATACGAGGGTTTGTCAACCCCGAACATCTAAGGGAGACCTGATTCACTCTTGGGGACCCCCGTGTGTGTGCCCCCACCAAATAAAGCTCAGGCCTAGAGCTCTGGCATGGTTGAGCCACCACGTCTGTGCAAAGGGGCATGTCGTACACACAGGTGACATGAGCGCAACGGGACCATTGTGACTGTGGCTTCACAGATCATGGATGTATTTATTTCCGGCAGCCGTGTTGATGTGCGTTCCTGATGGAATTGTATCGGCCGGTCCCCGGAGTTTTCACTTGCAGCAAAACTGAATTCAGTTTGAGCGAAACAGAGAACAAAGAAAGAGGGGAGAGGAGAGGACACAACAGCAAGGAGACCAGAGGAGTAGGGTTTGGAGTCACCGGGAACCAGGGCACGATCCAGCCACCGCGTAAGGGATGGGCTTCGTTGCTGTGTGCTTTTAGGCAGGCCACCTCCGCTCTCTGATCTGCAGCTTCTCCACACAGAGCCTGTGGGGAAGAGGAAATGAAATCGTGGATAAGGGGCACCTGGGTGGCTCAGTTGATTGAGCGTCTGACTTCAGCTCAGGTCATGATCTCACGGTTCGTGGGTTCGAGCCCCGCCTCGGGCTCTGTGCTGATGGCTCAGAGCTGGAGTCTGCTTCGGATTCTGTGTCTTCCTCTCTCTCTGCACCTCCTCAGCTCGTGCTCTCTCTTTCTCTCTCTCTTTCAAAAATAAATAAAAATATTAAAACAAAAAAGCAATCGTGGCTACCAAGGGACTGATACACAGCTGACACTCGCGTGTTTGCTACCCTGAGTCTTCCAGGGCTCCTGTGCCAAAAGAACCCAAAGTAGAGAAGTTGGTGAAACTCATACACGAGCCCCGGAGACAGTCCCTTCACCCTGTTGCTCACATGCAGGCCGTGCTGTGTTGGCACGGTCGGAAACCTCGCAGGTAAGGGCAAGTCTCCTTCCAAGAGGAGGCTCCGAGCGGTGGCGTTGTTCAAGGGGCACCAGGAACCCATTCGCTTCGGCAGGGAAGGCCACAGTGTGTCACCAGCACCGGTCAGGGACTCAGCACTTCACCTGCACGGTCTCCTCCGTAACCTACCTGCTAGGTCATCGTTACCCCCATTTTATAGAGAAGAAAGCTGAGGCTTGAGGGCATTTGTGAAGGGCCTTGTCGCAGGTGCACTGCCAGAGCAAAGAAGTCAGGGCCGTGCAGGGGGCAGCTGCTTCTCCTCCTTTAACATTTGTGCCCTGCCCCGGGCGAGCTTGGGCATCCCACCCGGCCAGGGAGGAATGCCAGAGGGTACACCTGCAGCCCCCACCGTATACCTGCCCCTCAAGGGAGGTGGGCTTGCTGGGAGGGAGCTGGGTGGGAGTCTGCAACATTTCCTGCTGGGCATGCTTACTGTGCTTCACGGGCAGACTCCCAGGTACTATCTTTCTTCCCGAGTTTCTCCCCTGGGGATCAGCAGAGCTGTTCCCATGCACCCCCTGACCTGCACGTCCAGAGCTTCTCAAACTCCCCCAGGATCTCGCGAACGTGCAGGTTCCACCTTGGCTGCTCTGGGGGCGGAGCCAAGGACTATGCTTTTCTGAGTCTCCCGGGCGATGCAGGATGCTGGTCGGGAGACCGAATCCGAGGAGGAAGGTTTTAAAGTGATGCTTTATAACCTCAGTGCAACGTGAGAATTACCTGGGGAGCCTTTCAAAAATATTGGATCCCCGGCCCCACTCAGCCAAATTAAATTATAGTCTTTTAGGGGCAGGGCCTGGGAAATGGGTATGTTTTTACTCTCCCCAGGAGATTCTAACTTGCAACCCACGTTGAGAATTACTGTTCTAGAAGCAGGCCTGGCTCTGTCCACCTGTGACTAGGTGGGTAGCAGGCTGATGGAGGTTTGTGTGCTGGCATTCTGGTCGACAGACACAGCCTCTCTCTCTCTCTCTCTCTCTCTCCCTCTCTCTCTCTCTCTCACTGTCTCCTCTTCCTTCTCCTCCTCCTCTCCCTCCTCCCCTGGCACACCTGAGAATATGAATCCCAGAAATACAAGTTTCCCTTGAGCCAAAGCTTTTCTCTCCAATGGAGTTTTTGTTTTAATGTTTATTTACTTATTTTTGAGAGACAGAGAGAGAGAAAGAGAGAGGCTGGGGGGAGGGGCAGAGAGAGGAGAGAGAGAAACCCAAGCAGGCTCTGCACCATTGATGCAGAGCCTGATGCAGGCTTTGAACTCACAAACCATGAGATCATGACCCAAGCAGAAATCAAGAGTCTGAGGCTTAACCGACGGAGCCATCCGGGTGCCCCGCCCCCCACCATGGAGTTGTTTTTACCAGAGCTTTGCATTGATGGTTCTGGGCATCTGACATTTTCCCAGTGACAAAGCAGCCCTATTTCTTCTTTGAGTGTGTGCTTTGTCACTCAGAGCCCCGCAGGACCGAGGAGTACAAACATCCTGACCCCAAAGACCAGCGCCCCAGGTCTGTGTTCTCTGAAGCCCTGAGCTACCCAGACTGGGAAGCTGGAGACTCTCCCTCTGCTGCAGGCAGGGGTGAAGCACGAAATGGAGGAAGAGTGGCCCCATCGTCTCCAAATGTCCTCAGCACCCCACCGGTCCTTGAGCCTGGCAGCCTCCACCAGCCTTGAAACAATAGGCTCAGCCAGGCTCTCGCCCCTCTTCCCGGTCCCCTGAACAGCAAGTAGGCGACTGAACAGATGCGTGACGGAGCAGCTGGAGTGAGGAGCCCCTAGTGTTAGCCCTGCATCCCCACGGCCCTGGGGTAGGGGCCGTGCAGGGGTCAGGGTCATCGCAGTCACAGAGCACGTCTCAGAAGACGTCTCAGGAGACGTTTGAGGAGAAGTCCTCTCTCCCGGAGTGGGGGCTGGCCCTCTGACTCGGCTATGAGAAACAGAGCATGGGAAGGGGAACATGGGAGCCAGTAGAGTGGTGGGGTATGGCAGGTGCCACCTGGACCAAGAAGTTGGGGTGGATTTCATCAATAATATATCATGCTGACTTCATGCACGCTCGGTATGATGCAAAGGGAATGCACGCTCGGTATGATGCAAAAGGATCCTGGACTGGATCTCGGAAGGAAAAAAGGACATTAGTGGAAATATCGGGGAAATCCAAATGAAGTCGATAGTTAATAGTACCAGTGTTAATTTCTTCATTTTAATCTACGTCTTCTGGTGTAAGTTGTTGACGTTAAGGGAAGCTGGGGGAAGGGTGTGTGGAACCTCTCTGCACTACCTTTGCAACTGTTTCTGTGAATCTAAAACCATCTTCCAGCTAAAAGTTGTTTTTAAAGTACTGAAAGAAAATAAAAAAGGTGAGGAATGGTCTCTCTGTCTGTCTGTCTGCCTCCCTCTCTTAAACACTGTCTGATCTACAAGGTAGAACCATGAAAGAAGGAGAAAGCTAGGCTGCTAGCTGGAGCTGAATTTACTGCCAGAAAACAGGTCTGCTTTACTCTCTTTGCTGTGATTTATAGCCAAGGACCCGGACCCCCATCGATCCTCACTCTGAGCCCCCAGTGCAGGCGCAGGGTCCTCTGGGCAAAATCGATGCTGGGAGGCGACTCTGCATTTCACTGCCTTCATAGGAATCCAGATTTATGTTCTGGGCAAGATATATCCCAGGGCAGTGGGAAGGGGGCCGAACGAGGAGGCCCGGGTTCCAGGCTCAGATCTGCCATTTACATCTGTGTGATTTAGAGCTGTTTACTTTCTCTCTCTGGGCCTTAGTTTTGGGAAATGGTCTCTATGTTCATGTGCAGCTCATATCATCAGGCTTCTTTGATTGCAAAGGACAGCATATGGCTATGGGTAGAAAATCTTGAGTATGAAAGAACATTATTGGAAGGAACCTATTGGAACAGCTGGGGGCTCAGAAATGGGTACAACCAGAATTAATCAAGGCGGTTATTGTAACAAACAGCCCAATATTTCGGGGGCTTCACACAGTTCAATGTGTCACAGCCTGGTCAGGTTGTTGTTGTTGGTGGTGGCGGTGGTAGTGAAGCTCTTTGTTCTACACAGTCACTCAGGGACCCAGGTTCCTTCCATCCTGCGGCTCCTCCCTGCTCTAAGTCCTTGGTATCTTCCCCCATTCAACCACTAGATGACGAAACAGAGTGAGGCCCATGAATGGGAGGTTTGTGATGCGCCATGTTGGACACGGCACGCATCACTTCCATTTACAACCCGCTAGCCAGACTGAGGCGCAGGACATCCTGGGAAATGTAGGCTGAGTGTGTTCTCAGGAAGACATGGATGTGAGAACCCTGTAGAGCGTCCATCATTTCTGTTACAGGCAATGAGAAATACTCAAGAGCTTTGCTGAGATTTGATCACGGGATGAATAAGTTCCCACCATTGAAAAGATTTCCATGCTTACACTTCTGTGCCAGATTTAGAGTCCTGGAAGATAGTACACTTGGCCCAGCTTGGTCTCATGCCTACCCATTGGCCTAAGAGAGGGCAGGGCTCCTATCCTGATACTTCCCAGAGGGCACACAATGGGGAGAAGGGGAAACACCCCAAAAGGAAGCACACCCGCCACATCCCATGAAATGTGGATGAAAGCAAGGGAGGACACGGGGGCCCACACATACCCCTCTGGCCACAAGTAGGACCTGGAGTCCCTAAGTGAAAGAGTCCTGGTCTTTCAAGGCCAATCAAATGATCGTTGATGGAAGACGATTTAGAGGCGACAGGAGAAATGAGAAGGCCCCCCACTCTGTTTCCGTAGAGCAGAGACCCACTCTGTTTCCGTAGAGCAGGGGTTGGCAGACTGGCCTGCAGACTGATGCCCATTTCTACGAGGAAAGTTCCATTGGAACACAGCCATGCTCATTCACTTACATATTGCCTGGGGCTGTTTTCACATTATAGCAGCAGAGCTGAGTAGGTGTGACAGTGACTGCACAGCTTGCCAAGCCTAAGATATTTACTCTCCAGCTCTTTAAGGAAAATAGCTTGTCAACCTCTCCCACAGGGCAGGTGATGGGATGGACTGAAGGGAGCCCCAAAGTCCTGGACACTCCTCTCATTGAAAAGTGGGTCTCCCTCCCTCCCTTGGCTCTGGGATGCTGGAAGTGATGCTCCGTCAGTGTCAGAGACTTTCAAAGACTGTCTCCAGCACCGCTTTCTAGATCTTAGAGCCCTGAGCCACCGTGTGAGAAATCTACCTGCTGGAAGAGCACAGGGGCAGAGAGAGGGCCCCAGGGAGCCCAGCCTCCCCGTTGTCCCCACCGAGCTACCAAGCATGAGAAGCCATCTTGGACCCTCCAAGACCACACTAGCCACCGAACGAGTGTCACAGAGCGACCCCAGTCAATGCCACCTGGAACAGAAGGTGCCCCCAGCCGATCCGGCACCAAAGGTCTGATCCATGAGACCATGAGATGTGACACAGTGGTAGTTGCTTTAGGTCACTAGGACTTGCTGTTTGTTCAGCCGCGTTAGAGACTCAGGACTGGAAGGAACAGTAAAGACCACGCTGACACATCCCTCATCACGTGTACGATCTGGAAGCAGTGAAAGGGAGGTGGAGGGCGATGGAGATAACTGAGTCACACCACGGGGACTCTGGGACCTCGGAGATGAACTCTGGACCCAACCCACTTCCCAAACGTTGAAAGCAGAGGGAAGCGAGCCGCTCCTCAAGAAAGCTGGTGAAACACACGGCATGTTCCCTGAGGCTGCAGCCCTAGGGGTCCCCCGGCCACTCCTCTGACGCACGCCTCTGGGGACCATAGTAGCACCGACGGTTAGGGTCACAGGGGCGTAGAAAAGAACAAGGGGATGAAGGGGATTTAGAGAAGCCGTAGGTAGAGAAGACAAAGAAGACCCACATCTACATAACTGCTCTGTAGAGAAGAGAACAGTGCTTGTCTCATCTCTCTGACCTGACAAGAAAAGCTCTCTCCACTTTGAAGGACCCACGCGATTACACTGGGCAGCCCTGCTCCCCAGAGAGTCCAGAGTAATCTGGACTGGGGTCGCTCTGTGACACTCGTTCGGTGGCTAGTGTGGTCTTGGAGGGTCCAAGATGGCTTCTCATGCTTGGTAGCTCGGTGGGGACAACGGGGAGGCTGGGCTCCCTGGGGCCCTCTCTCTGCCCCTGTGTTCTTCCAGGAGGTAGATTTCTCACACGGTGGCTCAGCGTTCTAAGATCTAGGAAGAGTCCTTAATTTCCAAGTCCTTAATGCAACCCACTTACTTGCGTGTGAAGTAACGTATTCACAGGTGCTGGGGATCAGGATGTGGACGTCTTTGGCGGGGTCCATATGCTGCCTACCCTAGTTAGCAAAGTCATTCCCCGGAATCAGGATTTGGGGCCATTTTTATCTTCTTTAAGATTTCACAATGACTGCATATCATTTTGACAATAAAAAACAGATTATTGTTTGAAAGACAAAGCAACTTCCTTGCCTCTCTTGGGTCTGGCTAAATTTCCCCCAACGGGAGCCTGCACCGAAATACCCATGACCAGCCAGTTCCTGTCCACATGCCCCAGAACACTGGTCGCGGGGTAGTGTTTCTCAGTCCCCATTTCTCTGGGTGTATCAGAAGACATCTGGACGATACAGCCCCCACACAACAGGCAAATCTGGACACTGGGAAGGTGCGTGGACATCGCAGCAGTAGTCAGCAGCTGCCGGGAAGAACCGACTCTGGGTGGGGTACTTTCCCTGCCTGGTCACGCTTGACCTTCACTATGGTCGTAATAAAGGGTGGGTTCTGTCATTCCCAACTTTACAGCAGCTCAAAGAGGCTAAACAACTGGCCTGAGAGCTGAGGTCAGGTAGCTGCAGCCCATCCCCAAGGGCAGGGGGGGAGGGGAGGGCTGCCCCCATCTATTTCCACGGTGCGGAAAGAGACCAGCCCCCACTTGGAAGGGTTTGGGACACTGGTCGCCAAAGTGACCGATGTCTGCAAAGCTCCTCCAGGACCTTACTGATCGTCACCACTATGTTGGCCATTGCAACGTAGAAACCCGGATACAGACATTTTTCTGGTTGTCTTTCCTCCTTCCCCTCCAGTATTAGTGGAAGGGCGGGGACAGGATCTCCTTCCCAGGGGCTCCCCCCTCCCAGCTCCTCTGGAACTTGACCCTTTGGCAGAAGCCCTCTTGACTTTGCCTGACCCCCTTTCCTTCTTGCTACTGAAGATACACCAGTTCAGGCCTCTTTCACCTGACAAGCAATCCCTCCTAGGCCTGGGTTCCCAGTGAGCGCCCTTTCTCGCTTTCCTCTTCTCTCAGCTCTAGATGTGGGTTATCTGCCCGCCCCTGAGTTTTCCACAGGCATCTTAATCCCATCTCCAAACCGACCTGCCTCTCTAGCCTTTCCCTGGGGCCCCTGCAATCTGTCTTCTCTTCCTGTATTCCCACTCTTGGATACCACCTCCGGAAGCAGAGCCACCCAACGCAGAAACCCTTCCGGGTCCTCCCCCAAGCTGTCCCCCGTCCTGTGGATTCCATGCCCAGGGCGTTTTCAAGTCCATCCACGTTTCCAGTGTCCTTGTCAACTGCAACTCTACCTTCCTGCCCCCCCAGCCCAACCTTGGCCACTCCATTCTCCTTCAACTTTATCCTCCAACGAGCTCACATTTCCTGAAGTCTCCTGGAAAGATTCTGGTGTCATTGGTCTTCTCTTTAACTGGCGTGTCCAGTCTGTCAGCCCAAACACACACATTCATAGATCGATGATAGGTAGGTAGGTAGGTAGGTAGATAGATAGATAGATTGGATACCTATATCTGGTCCCTCTTTCTCTCTGACACTTAACCCCCTGCTCTCGGGCTCATTTTTCTTCACCCCCCCCCCCCCCTTTTTCTCTCTTGGCTCCTTAGCTTTGGTGTCCCTCCCCTCTGCCCCATAGCACCTTGAACTTCTTCTCCTGCCAAGAGACATGCGGACCTGTAACTGTCTGTGTATCTGTCCTTCCTGCTGAACTGTAACCTCCCTGAGACAGAGGACAATGTCTTATTCATCAAGCTTTAGAGGTCTGCAGGTTTGCTGAGTCAAATGTGAGAGCAGGACATACTCCCTGACCTGGTCTCTCAGCCCCTTCTCGTCGTGCCCCGCTTCTCATCTCCGAGGACAGAACGCTCCCCCCCCCCCCCATCTGCCAATCTTCCTCTGCACCGCGTGTTGAGCACAGCACCAGGTGATACCATCGCAAGTCTCTTTCTACAGGGGGGAAACTGAGGCCCGGGGGCCTTCAATGAGTCCTGCACATAAAGCAGGCAACGCATGCATGTGTGTGGGAGCATGGGCACATGTGAGTGTGTGAGAGCGTGTGCAGGCGTGCGTGATCACGTGTGCGCGTTCACGCGTGGACACACCCACACGCGCCTCCTACATTTCAGCAGTGTGTGGACCACCTGTGGAGCCCATAGCGAGGAGATGGGTCTTGTCTGTGTCACCACGCTCCAGACACGCAAGGCCTCTGCTTGGGATCCATCCAGTAACAGAAGATGTACATGTAGCAGGAGCATGGGGTCGGGGGGGTGGCCGGGGGCCGGGAGAGGGGCCTCCAAGGGGGCGTCTCAGGGAGGATCCCATCTGGGGATACGTTGAAATTTCACCATCAGAAACGCTGCTTATATCTGCCCCAGGGCCCTGACCTTGCATGGGAGTCAGAGGTCAAGGTACATACAATCCCATCCCCCACCCCTCCCCTTAGGCGCATCACTGCCTCCTGTCCCGGAAGTCCCCGGGGCAAGGCCTCCAAGGCCTCGGTCAACAGCAAGACAGCCACTGGGGGGAGCCCTTGAGCCATAAACAGCCAATGTTTGTTCGCGGAAGGATCTGTAGCTGAGGGGCGAGTTTGTGGCCCTTGAAGACACTAGATGCCTTAATATGTATCAGTTCGTGGTTCTGTCGTGTCCCACGAGCAGTGGGAATTTCCCACTATTCTTTCAAACATGCTGCGGCTTCTAACAAGCCACCTGTGACCTCGAGCTTGCGTGTGGCAGAATTGGGAAGGCCCAGCTCGCCTTCACCTGTAGAGGCCCCGGGCTGTAACCTCAGCAGGTGGTGCCCAGCTCTGCCTGCCGTGGAATTGCTGTGTGATTTTGAGCAAGCCCCTTGCCCTCTCCCTGAGCTCCAGGGTCCTGACACCAGTCAGGATTCTCGGGTAGAAATGACAAAAGGAGGCGTACGTGAAGCTGCTGGGCGGCCTACACAATTCCGAAGAAGGCAGAGACCTGGGCAAAACAAGAAACGGGAAACTAAGGAGGCTGAGAGCTCAGGACCCAGCTGGGTCACCCCCAGCCCCGGTTGCCTTGAACCCACCAGCCCCGCTGGGAGACTTTGGTTCTGTCACTGCTGCCCACTGTCCCTGGCATCTGTATGTCCCTTCCCTGCATGGGTCACATGGCCATGGTCCCTCTGCCCAATGATGTCTGCTCCCTCCTATCTCCACACTGCAGAAAGGGACCAGCCTCCAACAAGAAGAGCTGGGGATACTGGTAGCTAAAAGTGACCAATATTTGCCCCACGTCATATCCATATTGCAAGTGGCTGGGTTGGCTGAGTTCTGGTACCCCGAAATAGTAACCCCAGCAATCTCAAACACCATGTGGCACCTCCCACGGACCCGGCATTACTCAAAGTGCCTTATGCATGTACGTTCACTGGACCCTCACAATTCTACAAGACGGATTCTGTTATCATCCTCGTTTTACAGATAAGGAAACTGAGGCAGGCCGACTTTAAAGAATTTGCCTAAGATCACACAGCTAGTAAGAAGGGGAGCATGAATTTGAACCCAGGGAGTGTGGTTCTCTTAACCCCGTGCTCGGCTGCTGTGCTGGACATTCTGTTTAGGTGCCTCCACTGACTCCCACGACCCAGGAAAAGAACAAAATGACAAACACACATCAGCCTCGAGTGTCTCTGCTTTTCTAAGCCTTTCTTGTCTCTCCGTTTTAATGACAAAACCACTTTTCTGTCTAAAGTGCTCATCTTTAGGAGAAAGTGTTATTTTGCTGCAGGGAAGTCAGTAAATGTTATAGAAACCACAACCTGAATCAGGAGTAAGGGATGGAATACATTTCTCTGTTAGACATTAAATCCAGAAGTCCCGAAGGTGAGAAAAACACCTGCTTGGTTTTCGAACGCTCGCCCCGGATTCTCTGCCAGGCTCCCAGTGTTCAAAAGGCAGCAAGTCGGTGTCTTTGCACAGAACGACCGCCAGAGGGCAGACCGTGCCTTGACGCGGCTACGTCAAGTTTTCCCTTGAGAGACGACGAAATCTACAACTCGGCTTTTTCCAGAGCAGGCTGTTTGCAAAACAGCCAGGAGGTGTGGCTCCGGGGACTAGGATTGTATTTTTATCCGCTGCTCCTTTTCAGCAATCTGGCAGAAGTCTCTCAGGCACACAAAGGAAGCGCCTGCCTCCTGCAAAGCGTGGAGGGCATTGGCTGGGAGAGGTGGTCCAGCGTGGGGGACCCCAGCTCCGAAGTATTGTTGCTAACCCTACCCCGCGCCCCCCCCGCCCCCCAGGAGGAATTGATCTCTGCCCTCCTCCTCCTCCAGCCCCCGTGTGACTTCAGTTTTGCCTCTGGCCAGAGCCTGATGCCTCTGCCCTGCTTTTCAACGTGGCCGGAGGAGCTGACTCAGGGCACATGGCCACTTCCCCGCTGCAGCCAGTCTATCGGCCAACAGAGGCCTGGCTCAGAACCCCTAAATACACCAAGTTCCGGGGCCAGACGGAGCCCTGCAAAAAGGAGGGACGTACACTCCCCAGGTGAAGACGAGCCCGGGCTAGAATTCCATGCCGGAGGCTCTGGCGCCTCCAGGGGGCGCTCCAGGCAGCGGCGTGCCTCGTCCTCCGAGGACAAAGCTCCTCTCCCTCAATGCCTGGCTCCTGAGACCTCCCCGCCCCGGCAGCACAGTCCCACCGAGAGGACCCCAGAGCCCCAGGGAAGAGGACGCCTTAACCAACGTGGTTCCTGTGGGCCCACCTTTTGTTTCGTTTACCCGCCACCTACTTGGAAGAGACACTTCCTCCGAGAAGCCCTCTCTGACTCCCTTCCTCCTTTGAGGTAAAACCACCATGTCTGAGTCCTCTGGGATCCGCCCCCGCCAGTCTCCCCGCGGCCAGATCCCTTCGGTGGCTCCCACCCTGCCCATGGCTCCACCTTGACCTGCCCGCCCCACCCCGGTAGCCCAACCTCAAGGGGCTCTGCCCTGTTCTCACACTGTGTGGCCGTGACTTCTTTTCTAATGCAGATAATGTTCTGACTTATCTGTTTGTCGCCTTGCCTTTTTGTGCCTCTCGAGGACCTTTTTTCCTTTCCTGCACAGTTAGCCGGGCCGCGATCCCTGTTGTCCAGCCTATTGGTTTCCCCTGTGTTTGCGCAGGGCACTTTGTACAGACGTTAGTGGAATTTGTCAACCTTTTCCTTTGTGATTTCTTCCAGAGCCTGAACGTTTAGGAAAAAAGTCACTCCTCTGAGGAAGCTATAAACATTTAATTTTGGCACCTCTTCTATGACTCAATTTTTGCACTTAATTCTTCTTTGGAATTTTTGGAAGTCGTGTTGGAGATGTGACTGGATATTTTGTCATTTTTATCAGATTGCTAACCAGTGGTCTCAGGGTTTCGTGTGACTGCTTCGTCATCGGCTGTTTAACCATGCTTTTTTCCACCTGGGAATGGATGGATGGAAGGGTGCTGTGTGCGCATCCTTCAATGGTCCACGCATTTACACACACACACACACACACACACACACACACGTGCACAAACGCCCTACCGTTTTCGTTGTATAAAGAGGATTCTGTTAGATTCACTATTACCCGACTTGCTCTCCTCACTCAACCTTGTGTCTTGGAGGTTTTTCCATGCTGTGCACGGAGGCCCGGTCCATTTGTTCGTGCCATACGCTATGCCTTAGGGCAGATGTGGCATATTTTATTTAAGCAACCCCTGCTGATAAACCATTGGGTTGTTTCCAAGGCCTCACTATTATAAACAATGAAGCGATGAACATCTTTGTCATACATATCTTTGAAGGCATGTAAAGCATTGGAAACAGATTTCTAGAGGTGGAAATGTTAGTTCTGGAGTTTTGATAGGTATCCATGATCACATTCTCCTCTACAACCCAGCACCCACATCACTCCCAAGACAACGTACAAACGTGCCTCTTTCCCCACATCCATGCTAACACTTGATATTCTCCTTCTTTTAAATTCCTGATTACATTATGGGTGAAAATAATCTCTCATTGTTGTCTTAAGATGCGCTTCATTTAGTATCATCGACTGTTACTGAATTTCCCCTTAGGTGAAATGCCCCTGTTGAATGACTAGACAGAAATGAACAGAACGTCAAGTTCTCGGCAGACGTGGGGCATGGTGAGCGTGAGAAGAAGGAGGACAGCAGACGAGACTCGTCTCACTAGGGGGGGAATGGACGAGGCAACAAGAATCGCTCACAGGGACCACCCTACCACTCAGATCCTGGTGGACAGGACTGAGCAGAGCACAATGCTATGGGTGGTGGGCAGGTGGAACCAGCCAAGGAGCACTTCTCGGGGCTGACATTTAAGGCAGTGTGGGTTGTACCCTGACCACAGGTGTCCTGCCAGTGGGGTCCAGGTGGGACTGGACTCCGGCCAGAAGTCGGCTTGTAGAGCTGTGTCTCCTGGCCCGGGGGCTCTCAGTTCAGAGGAAGCTGAGACGTTTGCAGTTCATCTGCCTACAGGGTGATGCTTTTTTTCTAAGTCGCGCAAAGGCTCTTTATGTACAAATGATGGCTCTGGGACATCAGCAGGTGAACGCATCCTTTGGGCTACCTCTGAGGCCCGTTGTCAATCGGCTGCATCTGCCACTGGAGGTCCGTGTGGTCAGGGAGCAGGTAGATAAGGGCCATGGGGCCAAGAGGACCTCTGAGGCTGCCTTTTACCTCTGCCGAAGCACCCCACTTTCAGCGGAATACTGAGGCACCCACATTCCAACTTGTAAATTCCCCATCCGGGCCTGAGTTCTCATTTTCCCCAGTGTTGGAAGCAGAGAGTGCAAACTATAGAGAAATGCATAGACTGGGAAAAAAATTTTTTTTTTAATTTTTAAAAATGTTTATTTATTTTCAAGAGAGAGAGAAAGAGAGACACCGAGTGTGAGTGGGGGAGGGGCAGAGAAAGAGGGAAACACACAATCTAAAGCAGGCTCCGGGCTCTGTGCTGTCAGCTCAGAGCCTGACACGGGACTTGAACTCACGCACCGTGAGATCATGACCTGAGCCGAAGTGGGTCACTTGACCAACTGAGCCACTCAGGTGCCCCTAGCCCGGGCGAATCTTGAACAATTCGGGGTGGAACAATTACATGAATCACCAAGCACCTGGGCATTCTGAGACTGAGCTCTTGCTTGGCCTTGAACTTCAATAGCACCTTTTATGTCCTGCAGCCAATTTTAGCTACCTTCATTTCCTGGCTTGAGCTTCCAACATTTCTCAAAGACACCGAAAAAGGATTCCTTCCTCTTGCTTCAGAGAGGTACCCATATTTTATCTCACTCGTGCTTATTTACTTTCTGGAATACAAAGAGAGAAAACCAGAACAAATCATGTTCCTATGAGTATGGAAGAACAACTTCGTAAAGATGATTGTTTGGGAAATTCAGATTGTTAGTGGCTTAGAGCCATGTGGAAGGATGCCGTGGGAGATATAATGCTTTTACTGTGATAATCAATTCCATTGTTTCCCACTGGAGAAGTGTAAATAGTTCACCTCTGTTAAAACTTAGGAACAGAATGTTAAGGGCTTGTGGCTTCCCAAAATTCACAATATGGCTTTATCCCAGACATTTAAGGGGTGGACTGAGAGCATTTGGGGGAGTATTCAGCTGGCAGTAGGATTAGCATAATGAGCCAGGACGCCGGGCTCAGCGACGTGGACCACAGACTGGCCCGTGGCACTGATGCACTGATGCACTCGGACAAGACTCTTCCTCCCTCTGGATCCCGATTGCCTTACTCTAAAAATGATAGAGACAACACTTCTAGTTGTGATGGAGAATAGCACCAGATTTTATCTCTCAACTTAAACAAATAGAAAACTGAATCATATATATGACACCACAAGGAGCCAAGGACCTTGATTGTTAAAAGAAAGGAAACCAACAAGGTGAAAACAACAACAGAAAAGAAACAAAACAAAACAAAAATAATAGAGAAAAAAGCAGTTGAAACCAAAAGCTGGTTCTTTGAAAAGATCAATAAAATCGACAAACATCTAGCCGATCTAATGAGGTGAAAGTAAGAGAAGGCACAAATTGCCAAGATGAGGAATGTGAAATCATACATCACTTTAGATGCTACAGATTAACAGGCTATCAAGGGAATAGTATGGGCCGCTTAACTGCAATAAATTCAACAACTTCTATGAAATGGACCAATTTCTTTAAAGGCACAAACTAATAAAGCTCACTCAAGAAAGAATAGATAACCTAATGTCCTAAACCTATTTAAAATTGAATTTGAAGTTAAAAAAATCTTCCCGCTAAGAAAACTCCAGGCTCAAATGAGTGCCGAGATTAATACTACCAAACATTTAGCGAGCAAATAACATTAACTCTACAAAAACTCTTCCCCATCCAGAAAACAGATGATAAGGGAACACTTTACAACTAATTTTATGAGGACATCATTATGTTTATACTAAAACCAGACAAATACGTGACAAAGCAGTAAAACCACAAATTAAAATTCCTCACAAACATAAACGTTAATGTCCTTGACAAAATATTAGCAAATTGAATGCACCAATATATAAAAATAACACGCCATGACTTAATGGAGTTTATAACAGGGATGCAAAACCAATGTAATTCACCGTATCAACAGAAAAAAAAAAAAAAGAAAGAAAAACAAATGACTGTATCAGTATATGCAAAAGTGCATTTGACAAAATTTAATAACAATTCATGACAAAAACTCTGGGCAAGTAAGGGTAGATAGGAACTTCCTCAATTAGTAAGATCACAGGATATAAAATAAACATACAAAGTTAATAGTATTTCTCAATACTAGGCAGAAACAATTGGAAATAGAAATTTTAAACATAGTACCCTTTACAATAGCACCAAACATTAAGGGATACATTTAACGGGGCGCCTGGGTGGCGCAGTCGGTTAAGCGTCCGACTTCAGCCAGGTCACAATCTCGCGATCCGGGAGTTCGAGCCCCGCGTCAGGCTCTGGGCTGATGGCTCGGAGCCTGGAGCCTGTTTCCGATTCTGTGTCTCCCTCTCTCTGCCCCTCCCCCGTTCATGCTCTGTCTCTCTCTGTCCCAAAAATAAATAAATGTTGAAAAAAAAATTAAAAAAAAAAGGATACATTTAACAAAAGGTGTGCAAGACATGTATGTTGGAAACTACAAAACTTTGTTGAGAGAAATTAAAGACCTAAATAGAGAGATAGACCATGCTCATGGATAAGAAAACTCATTATTGCTAAGCTATCAATGCTCCCAAACTGGCCTATAGATGAAATGTAACCATAATCAAAATTCTAACAGGGTTCTTTGTAGACATCAACAAAAACAATGCTAAAATTTATATAAAAATACAAGTAATGTAGAGTATCCAAAAGAATTTTGAAAAAGAAGAACAGAATTGGAGGACTGACACCACCTGATTTTAAGATGTACTAAAAAACTTCAATAATCAAGCCAGGATGGACTTTGGCAAGGAGATAGAAATATAGGTCAGTGGAAGAGCATAGGGAGTCTAGAAATAGACTTATGTACACATATATGGCCAATTGAGTTTTTACGAAGGCTCCAAGGCAACTCAAGGTGTAAATGTTGTTGAAACACCTAGACATCTACTTGGAAAAACGGCAACAATAAAAAGCCATAATCTCCCCTCACACCAAGTCAAAAATTTAAGTTTGATTCAGATAGTACCGTAAACTAAATCCAATCACTGAAACTATAATGCCCCTGGAAGGAAAAAGAGAAGGATGCCCTCAGTAGGCTTCCAATAAGTCCCAAAGGTCCAGCCTTGCCCCAATTTGACTTGCATCCATTGACCTCAATGGTGTGGCTTCTTTGCTTGTGCCACACAATCCATGTGGCTGTACGTACAAAAAAAGGCTGAAGAGACCATAAAGGAAGTCCAAAAGTGAAGCTTGGGTTCATGGGACATCCATGGGGTAAAGACATTCCTCACCACAAAAATGCTTTCATCTGAGTCTCATGAGTACACTGGGAGGTGACAGGAAACCCTTTTCTTTTTGCACCATTTCAAAACCCCCTCACCTTACAGTGACAAACAGAAGTACTGGCCTTTTATCCCAGAAAGTCAGTTTAGGGAAAGAATTCCTGAAACCACTCTCCTTCAGCTCTAAGACCCCCAGAGGTTGAGTCTCAAAGATGGCTCTTGCCTCACCTGAATCATAACAGATTGCACTCTCTGTGCCTTTCCTCAGCAGTCTTTCTGCCCAAGGAGATCAAAGAGCAGGTGTCCCTTTGTGCCCAGGAATGTGGAGGAGGGGGACCAAAGGAAGGCACAGGGCATCTTGCCTGCAGCAGGTTGAGGCTGAGGAATGGGAGGCAGGGGTCCAGGGGACTCTCCGCATGAGCAGCCTCCCTCTGGCGTGGATGGAAGCTCTCAGCCCCTGAGACACCAGGGCTTTGCTCTGAAAGCGACTGATCCCCACCTCTGAGCCCGTCTCCTCCTCCAGCACCAGGCTGGGAAGTTGTTATTTATTTATTTATTTATTTATTTCATTCTCAAGTTAGTTAACATAGAGTGTAGTCTTGGCTTCAGGAGTAGAACCCAGTGACTCATCTCTAACATGGGACACCCAGTGATCATCCCAAAAAGTGCCCTCCTTATTGTCCATCACCCATTTAACCCACCCCACACCCTCCACTCTCATCAACCCTCAGTTTGTTCTCTGTATTTAAGAGTCTCGTATGGTTTACCTCCCTCTCTGTTTTTATCTTTTTTTCCCTTCCCTTCCCCTATGTTCATCTGTTAAGTTTCTCAAATTCCACATATGAGTGAAATTATAGATCTGTCTTTCTCTTATTTTGCTTGGCATAATACACGCTAGTTCCATCCATGTTGTTGCAAATGGCAAGATTTCATGCTTTTTCATTGCTGAGTAGTATTCCATTGTATATATATATACGCCGCCTTTTCTTTTTTTTTTTTTTTTTTAATTTTTTTCAACGTTTATTTATTTTGGGGACAGAGAGAGACAGAGCATGACTGGGGAGGGGCAGAGAGAGAGGGAGACACAGAATCAGAAACAGGCTCCAGGCTCTGAGCCATCAGCCCAGAGCCCAACGCGGGGCTCGAACTCCCGGATCGCGAGATCGTGACCTGGCTGAAGTCGGACGCTTAACCGACTGCGCCACCCAGGCGCCCCTACACCGCCTTTTCTTAATCCATTCACCAGTTGATGGACATTTGTGCTCTTTCTGTTATTTGGCTATTGTCGTTAGTACTGCTTTAAACTTATCTGTAACAGTAGGTTGCATGGCCTGGATGATGCAAGCTGGTTACCACCTTTGTCACTGCCCAGGGGCAAATTCCACTGGGTCCCCCAGGAGTGGAGGTAACCATGCAGCCAAGAATGCATGTGTGCAACAAGTTACTACAAACAAGCAGCTCAAAACAACACCGTTTCTCAGCTCACATCTCCAACGGTGACAAGTCCAGTTATAGCGTGCTTGGGCTGTCACCGGGCTGAAATCCAGGTATTGGCTGCTATGTTCTCATCCAGAGCTCAGGGCCCTCCTCCACGCTCATTCGAGTGCTAAGCAGAATTCAGTTCGTCTGGATCACCATTTTATGAGAACTAGAAGCCCCTTATTTGTTTAAGTCCCTGTCTGTCAGGTCGTCTGTCACCCTCGCCTGAGCACAATTGCTGGCTAACTTAGGGTACGGTTAGTGCCCCTGCTCCATGGGGGGAGACACTGAGGCACAGGGAGGCGCCGATAGAACCTCCACTAAATCTTCATGGCCCCGCATCACACCTTTACAAGATATTATTTCATTAGAACCTCACAACTCCTCTTCTGACTTTTTAAGTTCCTTTCTTATAGATGGAGAAACTGAAGCCCAGACAAAATTTCTCAGGGAAATTTGGCTCAAGGAGCAACTCAGAGACTGAGCCGGGCCTTTCTGACTTCTAACCTGGAGCTGGATTTTCATATCCCACTTGCCACCCCGGCCCTGGCCTCTGGCCCAGCTCTCCTGTTGGCCGCCCACGGTCGGGTCCCAGCACCCGTGACCTGCGGGAGGAGGAGGCTGGCGTGTCCTCTAGGCAGAGAGCAGAGTCTGTCATGGAGCATCTGCTCGAATTTGGTCACCATCGCACACGCTTCCCTCGCTCTAGCAGAGGTGGCCACACACTCCCCATCAGCGGGGAATAAGAGGGCGCTACCAGGGCCTGGATGGCAGGATGGGGGCTTAGACTGAGGTTCCCACATCCCTCAGACAGGCCCTCAGCTGGGGATCCAGAAGACCATTTTCCAGGCACAGGCAGATCTTCTGTGCTTCCCTACTGGCACGTCTGGGAGCAGCCTGTCACAATAAATTGTATATTAAGGATTCTGGGGGGCTGAGGGGACCAGCTGCTACCAAAACGCTTGGGCTAATTTTAAATCTATTCATTATGCATGATTAATTACCAAAGCCCTGGGGGAGATAAGTGAACAGAACTCCTATAGCACGTGTTGAAGTCATGCCAGGAATATATTATTCTAGTCACCTCTCTTCTTCTTCTTCCATTGTTGTTGGCGGTGCAAACATTTTAATCTTGGGATAGATCTATATTTATAGATCTGTTATGAAGAAAATACAGTGTTTGCATTTATCCCAAATCTGATTCCCCCTCTTATCCATACCTGACATTAGTGGGGTAAACAGTCACGTTTCATGCACCAATATTAGTAACTGAGGTCCATATTGTATTTGGAGTCCCTTAGTTTTTACCCAATGCCTTTTTTTTTTATGTTCCAGGATCCCATCCAGGATCTCACATGGTGTTGGTTGTCACGTATCCTTGAGCTGTTCTTGGTTCTGACGGTTTCTTAGACTAGCCTTGTTTTTGATGACCTTGACAGTTTTGAGGAGTGTTGGTCAGGCAGTTTGTAGAATGTCCTTCGAATGGGGTTTGTCTGATATTTTTGTCATGGGTAGACTGGTCGTATGGGTTTTGGGGAGAAAGACCTCAGAGGTAGTGTCATTGTCATCACTCATATCAAGGGTACCATCACTATCAATGTTAACCTTAGTCACCTGCCTAAAGTAGTGTTAGTAAGATCTCTCCATCATAAAGTTACCTTTTTTTTTCCTTAATCTCTCCTAACTTTACTCTTTGAAAGAAAGTCGCTACATGAAGCTCACTCATAACGGATGGGGACTTATGCTCTACCTCCTTGAGGAGAGAACATCTGTATAATTATTTGGAATTTGTTTATGTAGATTTGTCTAGTTAGTTAGTTAGTTATATCAGTATGGACTCATGGCTATATATGTTATACTTGGGGTTATAATCCCAAACTACAGTATTTGTTTTGCTCAAAATGGGAGCTCTTTCAGCTGGCTTCTGTGTCTCTTTGACATATCTCCATCGTGTGTGTGTGTGTGTGTGTGTGTGTGTGTGTGTGTGTGTTAGCACTTCCTTATTTTATGGCACAAGATGTTCTGAGTTATCTTGTATATTCCTCCCCTAGTCTCGGAATTATTTTTTTCTCCAAGGAGTGCTGGTTTCTTTATTATTGTATATATTAGGTTTCCCTCTTTCTGCTGTAAAGTCCTATGGGTTTTGACAAATGCACAGTGTCATTGATACCTACTGTTACAGTATCATATAGAAGAGTGTCACTGCCCTAAAAAGTCCCCAGTGCTTCACCTGTTTAACCCTTTTCTCATCCTGAACCCCTGTTTTCTTTTTTTTAAATTTTTTTAAAGTGTATTTATTTTAGAGAGAGAGAGAGGGAGAAAGAGAGAGCAAGCAGGGGAAGGGGAGAGAAGGAGACAGAGAATTTGAAGCAGGCTCCAGGCTCTGAGCTTTCAACACAGAGCCCAACACGGGGCTCAAACTCATGAACGTTGAGATCATGACCTGAGCCGAAATCAGACGCTTAACTGACTGAGCCACCCAGGCGCCCCCTGAACCCCTGTTTTCATCACTATGGTTTTCCTTTTCCAGAATGTCATGTAAGTGAAATAACGCAGGTAATTTTTTGAGACTGGCTACGTTCACTTAACAATACACATTAAGGTTCTCCCACGTCTCTTTGTGGCCTAATAACACATTTCTTTTCATCAGTACGTAGTACCCCACTGCGTGGACGTACCACTGTTTATCCATTCACCTATTGAAGGACATGCCGGTTTCTTCCAGTTTTTACAGGCACGAATAAAGGTGCTATCAACAGTCACGTGCACGTTTTTGTGTGGATCTAACTTTTCAGATCAGTTGGGGAATACCTAAGAGCATGACGGCTGGCTCGTATCGTAAAACAGTGTTTAGCGTCATAAAAATTTGCCAAGCTGGCTTCCAAAGCCTCTATGTCATTTTACATTTCCACCAGCAGTGAATGAGAGTTGTTCCTCTGCGTCCTTGGCTGTCACCAATTAGTATTACAAGTTTGTCTGCTTGTTTGTTTTAGCCATTCTGATAGGGGCGTAGTGCCTTTCATTGTTTTGTGTTTTCTTCTGTTGTGTTTCATCAGAGGAAGAACCTTCAGGGAGGAACGGATCGGGTTTGTATGAATCGTGTTTACCCTCCAGCTGCTCTGGGAGCGAGCTTGGACCAGAGCGAAGGTGGGCAAGGTGGGGTTGGCCTGAGCTGAGTCTCCCACTTGTGATCATCTGATTTGTTGCTGACGTAGCTCTCCTCAGCCTGTGTGGTTGGCTCTGCCACTCTGGGGTGGCACAGGGGAAAGACGACAGGTCAGGTAAGTAACCATAGGCACTTACTTGAATTCCTGTTGCTTCCAAGTGTGGCCAGCAGATCGGCAGCCTCCGGGAGCTTGTGAGCAATCTCAGACCCCACTCCGGACCTACTGAATCACCTTAAATCGTTTACATGCCCATCAAAGCTTAGACACAATGAAAAACTAAGTTAGGCAAGTTTTAAATGGAGGCTCCGATGCTCTCTTGGGCTCCCATTCATACCACTAATGCGATGACATACCTGTGACAAACTGGAGACTCCGTTTCCCACGGCGGAATTGAAGCACAATGCTAATTCAGTTTCCCTGTATTTCGGTATTTCCCTAGGCTCTAGACTTAAATGGTCTGAGAGAAAAGATCCTAGGGAATCCCCATATCCCTGTTTTCCAAGACGGGAGAACTGAGTCCCAGATTGGGGCAGCATCTGGCTCCAGATCCCAGAGGGAGCTCACAAAGCTGGGGCTGTGGGAGGACAGTCTCCAGATTCCTACACGGGGCCACCCCCCACTCCCAGTGTTCATCAGTCTCCCCTGCTTCCCCACCCTGGCTCTGTCACAGCAGGATACTGACTGATGCTGCTTCCCTAGGGAAAAAAGTGCCTGACAGCCACAGGGCTCTGGCAGCCCTGTGTTCAGACCCTGGGGACTTCCTCTGGAGCCGTCTCCTGCTGCTGTCGCTTTTCTGCTCCCAGAGCTCATTTTCGAAAGGTCGTTCTCAGGGAGGCTAGAAATCAATGCAACCGGACTGGAAGGTCTGTGCTTCTGGTAGAGAAGTGCTTGGGGGAATTTCTTCTCTCTCGACGTCTATCCCTCCCCTAAGAGACAGACCCCCCCCCCCCCACCTGTTTGTCACAATTGTCCCGTTGGCAGCACTCCGACATCATGGGCAGGTGGCTCAGCCTTCTCCCCACCCCTTTGTCTCTCCCAGAAGGTAGAAAGCTCAACCAGAAGTACCTGGTGCACCCGCCTAAAACTGCCTCTACCCCCAGGTGTGAGGTGCCTTCCTTAAGCAGAAGCCAGCTCTAGTCTACCACGTTTCTTCTTTTCTTTCCCTTCTCATTCCATCCTCCCCTGAAGACTTCAACTCCCACCTGCATCACGTCCACTGTGCGACATGATGTGTGCAGCTCCCAGTGACCTCCCTGGGGTCCAGCTGCCCCCACACACTTGCAGGCAGAGGCAGTGAGCGTTCCAGGGTTAACGCAATGCTGTCGTTAGCAGATAACCAATGCGAGGCTCGGAGAGGCAAAGAGGCTTGCTCAAAACTCACAGCTTTTTGGAAATGAACCACAAGTACCTAGACCGGATGTTCTGTCATGAAATTCCACACCTATCTATCCATCCAGTCGTAGGCCTATTAGAATCTCCTCTCAGCAAAGTCTGATGAGAAGCAGCCTGAGAAGGGCGCCTGCGTGGCTCAGTAGGTTAAGCCTCAGACTTCGGCTCAGGTCGTGACCTCGCGGTTCGTGAGTTCGAGCCCCGCGTCAGGCTCTGTGATGACGGCTCAGAGCCCGGAGCCTGCTTCGGATTCTGTGTCTCCATTCTCTGTCCCTCCCTCCCTCACACTCTTTCTCTCAAAAATAAACATGAAAAAAAAAAAAAAAAAAGAAGCAGGCAGAGATGATCAATCAGCCATAGTGGAGTTTAAAAGGTCCGTACACCCACTGAACTCTTGAAAAAGCAGAGCTTCCCTCACATGCTGTCTGCCCCCCGACAGTCTTCGGCACCTCCACTGGCCTCAGGTCAGATGTCAAAGCACCCCTGTCCTGGAAGCCACTGGAAGCATGAGGAACTGCGGGTCCCCACCGTGCCAGAAAAGAGAACGCCCCGTTTCCCTATCTGGGCAATGAAGAGCTTACAGAAAGTGACTCTGAGGGAAGCCTTTGAAAGCTATTACATTTGACCTCTTAGAAATCCATAAATCTGCTTCTCTCTCAGTTCCAGTTAAGTGGCTTTGGGATGGGATCACCTGTTTCTTCCCACCGAGTCACCCAGGGGGTTCTTAAGACCCAGTACATTTGGAAATCCCTGCGATGGGCCATTTTGACCTCAGGAGAATCTGCAAGGGACAGTTAGCCACTGCGAAGATCAGGGCTAATAAAACCACCTCTCTCTGCTCCCCACCTCACCTCCCACCCACTGTGGGCTGGGCTGCAGGGAGACTGCTGGCTTTGGGTGCTGCGCAGTCCTGACTTTTGTCACTTGTGCTTCTGTCTCTTGAGAATCTACTTCCATGGGGCCCCTGTTCCTGAGACTCTGCAGCCCCTGTACTTGAAGTCAAGTGCTTCTAGGAATGTCCATTGCCCGGATTCAGTCTGATGCCATGGTGTTGCTAAGAGCACTTGCTACTGAGAATTAATTCATGCAAGACGGATGCTTAGAAAAATCTTTACAGAAAAACGAAATCCCATGACTCAGGGAAGCTACCTAGTTTGCATTATTTCTTCCCTCCCTCCTTGTATCCCTCCCCCCTCCTCCCCCTTCCTTCCTTCCTTCCTTCCTTCCTTCCTTCTTCCTTCTTCTTCCTTTTTTTCTTCCTCCCCCTCCCTTCTCTTTTACTTCTATATCCAGAAAACATTTTAATTTTGGAAAGAAACACTATGTAAGCCAAAGTTATGTGATATGTGAAAGTATGGGATGTGGGAGGGGAGATTCAGAGGGAGACATCTCAGCACCTACCAAGGCAAAGAATTCACTTTGAAGAGAATTCTGGAAAAGCAACAAGCTAAGCCACAGTCTTCAGGGTCATCCTAGAGGCAGCCCCTGAAGTGTCAGAAGACAGAAATGTGCACTGACCCATTCAGATCCTAGGGGCCGACTGGCCCTCATCCCAGCAAAGGCCAGGAGCAAGAGGGGAAAAGAGGCCCACCATCAAACAGTTCAATCACGTGTCGCCCCCCCCCCCATCCTCTTGCTCTTGGCTGAGACCTTTAAACCACGTGGCTGGTAACCCCTAATCTGAATATTTGGATTGTGCGAGGAGAATCGTAGATCTAGAAGTGAGGGTGAAAACCAATTTCTCAGGTAAGTAGGAGCAGCTTAGCTCCTGGGACTGGAATGGCAGTTAATGGGTTAATTACAGAGGAACACTGGCTTGGGCGATTTTCTAGAGACAAAAGGGCTGCTGGTTAAGCTGGAAGCTAGTCAAGCAGAAGTCCATTAAAAGAGCGCACGCACATTCCATTTGAGAATTCCCAAGTTACAGCTCTCTGTGGGCTGAGGTCTCCAGCTTGCTCCCAACCCCAGGGGACCCTGACAGCCACTCCCTCATTGACCTGTCCCCTTCCTCTTCCTGGTTGGGTTGAATGCCTCTCGGGGTCACCAGTGCTCGTTGTAAATAAACAGTGTACAAAAACCAATGAAATAAGAGAGCCAAAAGTGAGTTGTTTCCACAAAATCTAAGTTTAATTCTTTGGAAAGGCTCCTTCTATAAAGGGAAGTCGCTAAAAATAACTGCAGTTGAATTAGGTGTGGGCGAGGTGATTTTAAAAGATTGAGGAGAATTGTATAAATCTAAAAATACCTGCACTTAAAAGACTTTCTCTTAAGTTCTCAGTTGTTTTAAAGAAACCCAAATTGGAAATTATAGAGATGTGTTTGGGGTGGGTTTATGTAAGAAAGAAGACAGGACACTCCTTACAAAGGACTTGTGCTTAAAGAAAAGCTCTCAGTAATCCATGAAATACACATAGGTTTTCAGTTAAAATAAAACGTTTAATGTACTATTATTTTAAGACTAAGGGGATCATAAAAATCATGGTGGGTCATATATAGCTCATAAAGTTTAGGTTTTCCCTGCAGCAACGGGAAGTCATTGAAGAATTCTAAATAGGTAGTGACATTGGCTTGGCTTCTCAGGCAGAGAGTGCTGTATATGGGGGATGGAGTGCAGAGGGGGAGGAAATCAGAAGAGAAAGCTCAGCAAAGAAGCTAGGATCTGGGGTAAGTGGGAAGAGTCTTGAGTCAAGAACACGGAGCTGGGAAGTGGAACAGACAAGAGGAGGTGAGCAGGTCTGGAGGTTTGTGGTCTAAGTGACTGGGTGGATGCCGACTCCTGTGATTCAAGGTGATTCAACAGCCAGGTGGCAGGGATAGAGCAAAAATGGGATGGAAACAAGGCAGGGGTTGGCACATGCCACGCGCTGTGTATCAAAGGAATTTCTCCTTCCTGTCTGTCTTCCCCAAACCAACATGGCCTTTTGGATCCACTGGGGAGCTCCAGTCTTTGAAGGCCCGCCCCCAAAGGGAGCTGATCCCCTCAAATGGACATGCACCCTCCCTTGGCCTAGAGCTTTTACACTGAGCTTCCTAACATGCATCCTCGAGTTCTTTGTTTGCCCATCTCTCTTTCCTTTTTTTTTTTTTTTTTAACGTTTATTTATTTTTGAGACAGAGAGAGACAGAGCATGAACGGGGGAGGGTCAGAGAGAGGGAGACACAGAATCCGAAACAGGCTCCAGGCTCTGAGCTGTCAGCACAGAGCCTGACGCGGGGCTCGAACTCACGGACCGTGAGATCATGACCTGAGTGGAAGTCGGCCGCTTAACCGACTGAGCCACCCAGGCGCCCCGCCCATCTCTCTTTCCAATTTATAAGTCTTTGATGCCAGAGGCAACTTCATCTCCAACTTTGTGCCTTTAATTTATAACCCAGCGTCAAGCACATGCTGACCTATCAAACATGTGTGTCGTGAATGGATCAACAGTATCATCTCCCAGATGATCATTTGCTGATAGTATTTTTTTTTTTTACCAGGAATGTATTAGTTCTACCCTACCTCTTACCTCCAAAAAGAATATAATGCAATGTATATAAAACACAAAGGACAATCAGGGCATTAACTATATAGGAATGCTTCCTAGAGATTAAAAGAAAAAGTACCTAAGATTGTTGTAATTTAGCATTGAATTTGATCCTGAGATTCCTGACTTGGTGTTAAAGAGGAAATTATTTAAGCTCCTCACAGAGTATTTCGAAACCACGTGTTACAATAGAGTTCTGTAAGATGCCAACAGACCATGGTGGTGAGGGAGGGGTAGATGAACCCGCAGATCCCATTCCCAATTTTGTTAAAAAAGTTAAAAGAGTCCTCTTTATTCTAAAGCATCCAGAAGCTTGAATGTGGCAAGGGGTATCCTCAATCAAGAAGTTTTGAGAGTGTCTAGGCACCTTCTGAAATCTCCTAGAATGATGCTCTATGGAACCCCAGCCCGAGGAATGTTGGCTTCTTACAAGCAGGAATGCTACAGTGTCAGGAAAGACAATTATTTCTGGAGGTGAAATCTGCAAGGACTTTTGCACATGGCTCTTATGCAGCAGACATAGGTAGCCCTGCAGGGGACAGAAGGATCCCGGTCCCTAAGCCCTCCGTCAGACAAACCCGCGTTCGTATGTACGGGCCGGTGAGAAAACTTCCCCTTCCATTCTGCGCGTTTATATCCCTTCCATTTTATTTTGAGGTATAATTTACTGTAAGTAAATATAACTTAAATTATATTTAAAGTAATCTCAGCATGTTATAATTAATATAAGTAAGTAAATTATATTTAGTGTTCATTTCTACCAATTTTGATGAATGTGTGCACAGTGCTGAAGCCACCGTCACCATCAAGATATAGAACAGGCTGTCAGCTTCCCCAAATTCCCTTGAATCCCTTCAAAGCGAACCCTTTCCCCCATCGAAGCGAACCCTTTCCCCCATCGAAGCGAACCCTTTCCCCCATCCCTTGCAACCCTTGCATCCCTGGCAACCACTAATGTGGTTTCTGAGACTATAGTTTTGCCTTTTTAGAACATCAGGTATGTGGAATCATGCAGTGAGTGGCCCTTTGAGTCTGGCTGTTTTCACTCAACGTAATGTTTATGAGATTCACCCATCTTGTTGCAGGCATCCTGGGCTCATTGCTGAGGACTCTTCTGCCGTAGGGAGGGACGGTATCCCTTGCTTATCCATCCACTAGTTGAAGGGCATGTGGACTGTTTTCAGTGAGAAACTCCTATCCACATTGGTGTATAGGTTTTTGTGTGAACATGAGCTTCAAATCACTTGGGTAAACAGCAAGGGGCAGGAAAGTGTGTATTTATATGGTAAGTGTGCGCTTAACTTTATAAGAAATTGCCACACTGCTTCCCAGAGTTTGAGGCTTTTGTTGGTGAGCTGCGGGGGAAGGATCTGGGAGGGCTTTCTGCCCCTCCTACTGATGCTCTTGTCCCCATGGGCACCACACTAGGGAGAATTTCTGCAGGTCTCTGGCCCCTAATCTTTTATGGGAGCCTCTGGTGAGGCCCGTGGAAAACATGCCACCTGGGTACGAATTCAGCTTGTGTCTGGAGCCCCTAGGGCTTCTATAGTCTCTTATTTGCCTCCACTTAGCTTTAGCAACTTATAAAAATTGTGGCGAAATTCTCCTCCGTGGCAGCCAAGGGCATCTGCCCCAGTCACACAAGTGCTCACAAGCCATCTCTACTTGGACATATCGGTCTTTCCTTAGAGGTCTGGTCAGCTGGTGGCCCTGTGACTTCAGCCCTCTGATAGGTTCAGGGACAGCCGTGACCTTGCAGACTGCCTACCTTTACTTTTATAAGGGTGGGATGATGCCCTTTCCAGCTCCCTTCATTCTCTCTGGAGGCTGGAAATTCTGTGGGAGGCCATTTAAGCATATGAACTTGAACCCTACAGTTTTACAACGGATGGAAGATGATCCTCCTCGGTCTCAAGGTATTCAGAGGAAGAACAGGTAAGGTCTGCTGAAGGTTGCTCTGTCATTCAGTCAGCCAGTCAGCCAGTCTGGTGAGCCCTGCTATGAGCCAGGTGCAGAGGCAGATCCTGGAGACTGAACAGAGAATTAAGGGAGGCTGCTCTGCTTCCAGTGGGGATACAGACCCACAGGCTGAAGGCCCAGGCAGAGGAGCCCAAGGTGTTTCAGGGACTGTGGTCCAGTGAGGAAGGGGGTGGTTGTGGAGAAAAGCTTCCAGAAAGTCACATCTGTGACCTCTGTGAGACTGGCTGTGAGACTATGTGGGTGGGGGGTGCTGTCTATGTGGCTGGAGCACAGACGTGGGGAGTCAGGAGGTTGGAGAGAGTTGAGTCTGGTGTGCTAAGCAGGCAGGTTCATGTAGGGGTCGGGTATGTGGTTCCGGAGCCAGCTGAGCCATTGGGTTTGAGTTCTGGCCCTGCCATCTGGGTGATCTCAGATGAGTTATTGAATTTCTCTGTTCCTCAGTGTTCTCATGTGGGGAGACAAGATGCATGGGCATTGCCTACCTCACACATTTGTGAGAAGTTAAACACATTGTGACGTGGCAGGCTCTTAGCACAGGGCCTGTCCATGCTGAGGGCCCTATCATGTCAAGCAGGAACCAGGCCAGGAAGGTCCTGAGAGCCACAATAATGGTTCTGGACGAGCTCTTGAAGGAGTGGAAAAGCCACTGGAAGGTTTTCAGTAGGAGAGTGATATGATTAGATTCCCTTAAGGAAGATCAATTTGGCCACAGAACAGGTCGTAGATTATGGTAGAAGGAAATCAGAGCACCTGGGGGGGCCAGAATGCTGAGGCCTGAGTTGAGGTGGCAGGAACTAGAGAGAAGTGGTGAACAGAGGGATGTCTAAGAGGTGGAACAGAGGCACCTGCTGGTTGACTTAAATGGAGAGCAAAGGGGAGGGAGAAGCCACTGATAGAGTCCAACTTTCTGTCTATTGAGAATGCTCACAGTTACAAAGTGTGCACATGTTCTCACTTCTCATTGGCAGGAATGATGTCTTCTGAATTTCCCCATTCTCTGAGCCTTGCGCAGTACCTGGCACAGAGAATGTGTTCAAGAAACATGCGTTGGTGGAAGGATTGGCTTCCCCACTTGGGCAAATCATCAAGGAAAGTCTAAGTGGAGACCTTTAATAAACATCGAGCTGGGACCTCCCTGAGCTTCTCTTAACTCTTTACCAAGTCCAAATGATAAAGGTATCTGGAATGAAGGGATCCTTGGAAGCACAAAATAGCAATAAACCCACTTTTCTGAGAAACTTTGTAAGAAAAATGCAGCAATGTTCTGCAGTTGCGTCCCAGCCATGACTACAAGGCAACCTCCTACTTCTTGCCATGTAAAAGATTTTCACTGCTGGGGAAACTGACAAGAAATCATATCTTTGGGGGTTTGATAAGGAGGATATTGCCTTTCACTGTCCTCTTGAGAGTTGCCAGGGAGGTCCCCAACACACAAAGACGTCTTCCTTCCCCTATCCCTTTCTCCAACATCCATTGTTCCCTGTCCACTGTCAACTCCAGCCAAATATTTTAGCTGGGAAATTGCATGAATTTGTGGTAAAAAATGGGCCTGTTTTCTTCCCATGATAAGTCTCATGTCCTCATTCAATTTATATGAGGTGCTTATGATACTTTGTCCTTCAAAAGGTCTTTTGAGCTTATAGGAACACCAGGAAGGAAATTCCTAAACAACCCTCTTTGAAATGCACTGGGTCTGAAGACAAATCAGGTGCAGCTTTTTCCAATAAGACATGTATTCTGTATGTCTCTTATGTTCATCAAGGAACAGTCATGGGTAAATTGAGAGAGAGAGAGACAGAGATAGAGATAGGAACAGAGACAGAGACAGAGACAGACAGACTGGCAGACAGCCCATCTGAATTAAAGAGGTGATTTTGTGTGTTCTGTCCAGGTTTCTCACTCCACATTCCAGGGCTCCTTGACAGCTTGCTCTCAGGGCTGACTTTGTGCCAGGCACCTGCCAGGTCCTGGGGAGGACACAGGAACGATGGGCTGCAGGGCTCCTTCAAAGGTTCCCTAGCATGCTGGGAGGGGGATCAGACATGTCCAAGTGCTGAAAGGGAAAGTGATAGAATGTGATCTGTGTGGAAGAGACTCGGGGGGAGGAGATAGAAACCAACTGGGAGTCAGGAGGCACAAAAGCAGAAGGGAAGCAGGGATGTGCCAGAGACTGATAGAAGGGCTTTTCGTACAGCACTCCATTTGATTCTGATGTCACCACCCAGCTTACAGACAAAGAAGAGGAGGTTCAGAAAGGTTAAGAAACATGCCCAAGTCAAGAGTCAAGTTCAGGTTTGTCTTTTCAGAAGCTATTACATGTGGTTGGCAGAATAACGGCCTCCCAAAGGTGTCCACATCCTAATCCTGGAAATATGTTAGGTTGTGTGGCAAGGGGGAATTAAGGCAGCAGATGGAATTAAGGTGCTAATCAGTAGACTTTGAGATGGCAAGATTCTCCTGGATTAGCCAGTGGGTCCAATGTAATCCCAAGGGTGCTCATCAGCGGAAGAAGGGACAAAAGAGAAAGGACTAGGGAGATGGCAGCTTAAGAAGGACTCAAACTGTCATTGCTGGCTTTGAAGACAGAGGAAGAGGGTCATGAGCAAGCAATCTGGCAGCATCTGGGAGCTGGCAAAGGCAAAGAAATACATTCTCCTCTAAATCCTTCAGAAGGAATGCAGCCCTGTTGACATCTTGATTTTAGCCCAATAAGACCCATGTTGCGCCTCTGACCTCCAGAATGGTAAGATAATAAACTTGTACCGTTTAAGCCACTAAATTTGTAGTAATTTCTTTCAGCGTCAATAGAAAACTAAGACTATGCCACACTTTAAGCTGGATTTTTAAATTCAACAGCGTTTCAACAGACATGTCATGCCTGAGAACCACATCAACCACCAACTAAAAAACAGAGCAGGTGAGTCACTGCCTGATTCAAGTCCCTGTTCCTCCCATCACTAGCCATATTACCTTGGGCATGTTATTTAAATTTTATAAGCTTCTGTTTCTTTCTCTGTAAGACAGAGATAATAAAATACCTCCCTCACAGTGGTGTTTTAAGGGTCAAATTAGATAATGCATAAAAATGGATTTTCCTAATGCCTACTGCAGACTAAATGCTCAACAAATCACCATCGTCACCACCATCATCATCATCATTAAAAAGTCTCTGGATGGGGGAAGTTGGAAGATGGGGAGGAGGGTAGGGAGGGATAACTGAAGGACACTGCTTTACCAGCCCTCCACATCCTCCTCCCTCAACACGCTTCCCAGTGTGGCAACCTTTAGCTGTATCCAGAACTTTCCCATGGATTCAGTGTGGGTCTTTTGGACACAAGACAGGTTTGGGGCTGAGTTTGGAGGCACCATCTGGCATGTACTTCATAAAACATGCAGCTGGGTTCAGCCCCTCTGTAGCTCGTCTGCCACTTTCAGCCCAACGCCCCAGGACCTAGGCGTTCCTTGGCAGGAACCCAAGGGGGAGTAGGCAGAGATTCCTCTTCCTATGAAGGGAACTGAAGTTCATATTCCCAGAAAGACTGTCTCTGGGGTTTTGCCAGATTTCCCAGAGGTCACAAAACTGGACTTCAGTGCCTTGAGCTTTCAGTCCATAGCATCTGTCCAGCATGCCCCGCCCCGTTCCCATCCTGCACTTTTTGGCTCATGGCGTCCATCCAGCAGGGCTTGTAGTGCTATTGCAGCCAACTGGAGCAGAAAGGGCACCTGATTCCACAAAGAGAGGTTTGCAGGGGATTCAATTCAGGGCTCTTGGGTTGTGAGGCATAGGAACAACAAGTTCAAGTAAAAAGAGGTAAGGAGGACCAGGGGAAGCCCTGTTAAGGTACCACAACTCCAAAGACAGAAGAGCCAGGGTAGCTCAGTGTCTCACATACTGGAACCAGCAGAAAGCCCCAGGGAGGCCAGTCTTCTCTCCCATCCCAGACACCAGATGTTCTCCCCTCTCTGCTCATCACTGGGCCTCTACCACAGATCTCATCACTACTAGGACATCATTACTGCTAGACCACAGATGGTATTGAACATATTAAGTCATGCATTCATTCTCATACCTCCAATACAAAGCCAATGCCATGGGGTTCTTCCTCTCCTTCCTCATCCCAAATTTGAATCTCCCTTCATCCACACCGAGAGCCCTGGTTCTGTGTGTGTGTGTGTGTGTGTGTGTGTGTGTGTGTGTATTTTTGAGACAAGAGAGGCAGAGTGTGAGTGGGAGAGGGGCAGAGAGATACAGGGAGACACAGAATTTGAAGCAGGCTCCAGGCTCTGAGCCGTCAGCACAGAGCCTGATGCGGGGCTTGAACCCTTGAATCATGAGATCATGACCTGAGCCGAAGTCAGATGCTTAGCCGACTGAGCCACCCACGCACCCTGCAAGACCACTGGTTCTTAATAATGTCACTATGTTAATTCACTTGCTCCATCTCACAATATGCATAAAATAGTCTCTGACTTACTGCATTCTTACTGTTACCAACAACAAACCCAGAACATCATCTTGCTGAGTTTTGTCCTTAAAATATGTTGCGCTCAGGGTGTGCATTCTGGGTGCTCTACTCAAAGGCAAGTGCAGTTTTACTGCTGCCCCTGACAGGGCGCCAAGGTGCCAGAAAATGAGACACTTCCCCATCTGCTCTCACCACAGATGCCTGCTCACCCTCTGAAGCGTGAATACAACTCTGGCTCAGCAGAGTTGCTCCGTGGTGCTCAGCAATAAAAATACATGGGTCAGGCCCTCAGCAAACCAGATGACTCAATTTGACCTGTTGTCTGAGGCCAAATAGAGCTTCCAGGACATACAGACGCGCACTCCAGTCCAGGCCCAGGTCAAGCCGCTCTAGAGGCGAAGCTAACATGCCTGCAGTAAGTGGAACATACAGTTTCTTGGGGCTATCAGTGGCCACTGCTAAGCAAATTTCTATTCGCTCATCACCCACCAACAGGCATTTCCTGCACGGCTGTTGTGTGGTCAGCACAGAGCGCATGGCCAGCAATGGCCAGCAGTTGTTAAATGCCAGCTATGTCTCTGGTGCTCCCTCTGGTGCTCTGCACACATCATGTCATGGGACTCTCACCTGTGACAACCCAGGGAGGGGAGCTGATGGAGAAAGAAGGCACTAGAGTCAGGGTTTAAATGCAGGCAACCCGGAGATCTCAGTCTTCACCGTTAGCTTGGGCAGCCTTCCACGTGGTGAAAGAAAATCACATCAACATCAGAGCAGCTTCCGATACAACTGTATGACCAATTAATCTTGGTTTGCCCAGGACTCTTCAGGTTTGGGAACCGAAAGTCTCGCATCTAGAAGACCCCGTCAGTTCTGGGCACATTTGTGTGACTGGTCACTCTTGATGCCCCTTGGCTCTCTTTTAGCTTTCATCAGATAGAATCTTGGCCTCGTAGGGACTCTACACCTCATCTCAACTAGGCCTCATGTCAGCCTTGACCCTCTCCCACTGTGTCCCTGTGATGGGGTTTTCTCTTTTCTGCTTTTGCCTCTCCAGGGATCAGGGGCTCATGACTGTCCCAGGCAGTCTTTGTCATTTGGCAGGACTGACTCTAAGCAAAGAAGCGGGACAGAGCAAAGAGCAAAGACTCTGGAATTTGACCCAGATCTGATCTTGAATTTGGCATTTACTAGCTGAGTGACCCTGGCTGAGTTATAGGATCACACACAAACTTGAATACATAGCTTAGAGCCCTGTGACTCCCTCCTCCTCACTAAAGATGCTGCGGGCCCTGAACCACACTGCTGGGGCACCTTGGCTGGCATCGTTGCTGACCTCCCCAGCTTGTTGGCATCCCATTTGGAACCTTGGGCCTGTACTTCCTCACTCCCCACACACTGAACTTTATCCATAGTGAGTGGACCTCCACTTCCAGATGTGGATGGAACACCACACTCTGAGGTTTGGGGATAGCTTTCTGAGGGGCTGGATGACACTCTCCAGAAGTCTGGGGGAGTCAGGCCCCTGTGGGGCAAGTCCTGAACCATAGGAAGTAGGAACCAGACAGATCAGCTCCTGCTACTTTCTCCCTTCATGGAATGGGGAGCGACTGCTAATGAGCACAGGGTGGCTTTTTGGGTGATGAAATTGTTCTAAAATGTGATTGTATTGATGGCTGAAAACTCTGAATATACTAAAAATTACTGAGCTGTACACTTTAAGTGGGTGAATTTTATGGTGTGTGAATTATATCTCAATAAAGCTGTTATAATCGAAGCAGTGAGAAATAGGTGTTATTTTTAAAGTGCACACACATAGAATGAAAGATACACAGAAGATGTATATGTATATATACACATATATAGTGAAAGTAAGGAGAGAGAAAGCAGATGTGGAAAATGCTGACAATGGTGGTGGATATGGATGAAGAACAGACCTGTTTATACAGGTGATTTTTGTACTATTCTTGTTTTATTCTTCCAAGTTGTCTGCAGGTCTTTGATTTTTCAAAATGAAATGTTGAGGAAAATAAACTCGCCATCCCTGGACCAGGGAGAAAACCTACCCATTTGAGACTCTGTCAATGGCTCCTGCCTTCTTAGATTTTGCAAAGCCATTAACTCTGCTTCTAAATACGTGGGCTCCCACCAAATCAGCACTACCTGAGCCACCTGTGTCCACACCTCACCGTTGGAAATGTCAAGCTTTCAAAGTCTGATCCTCCAGGGCCTGCTTGCTTTGCCTTCACGTGGCTGGCAGTACTCATCGGCAAGGCCATGAGCTTGCTTCTCGAGAAGACATCCCACAGCGCAGTCACCTGGGGGGTTTGCTGACCATGCAGGTCCCAAGGGCTTCAGTCTAGACCCTCCAAATAGAACCTCTGGCCCAGATGTCCACATGTTGAACTGGCTCCCAAAAGAGTCTGGTGCATGTTCATGTTGAGAAACTTTAAATGAGTAGACTGCACGTGCCTCAGCATTACATAGCAAAGCTTCTGGGTCAGAAAAGACAGCTACAGATGTGACTGACAGATGCGAAACGGAGTCACCCCCCGCACCGCCCAGAAACAGACACTGTAGATGTCCACAGAGACCCAACCAGTGTCACATAGCCACCAGACCTGACAAGTCCCTTGTCAGAAGAGATGCCTCTCAACAATGTCCCCTCAGGAAGGAAGTTTGGGGCTTGTCCCTTGGGTCCCCAGGACAGACCTGTGGAACAGCAAGGGCCTCGAGCTGGCAACAGCCCTGATTTTGTTCCCCTGGCTTTGGCCAAGAATGGTCCTCGGAGATGCCTGTGGGTCACTGCTTGCATATTTCCTCCTAAGCATTCCTTGCCTGACCCCAGACAGATGACTCAGCTGCATGAGGCTGCCTGGCTTAGTAGGAAACAGGTCTCGGAGGGGCCCTGAATGAGGACACTTGCAGAAGGGCTCGCTTCCCTACTATCCCGGTGCTTTTGAAGGAGGTCAGTCCTATTGTTCACATTTTAGTCAAGGTGCTTCCTTTTCATACCTACCTCCAACTGTGAGTTTTATTAGTAACCTGAAATATTATCTGTGATTATTTGTAGGCCTTTGGCAAGGGTGGAGAAAAGTAACCTCATTAAATCCTCTAAATCCTCTATTTTTAAACATTTAGAAAATGTGTTCCATTCAGAAGGGTTTCAAGTCCTGCTCCACTGAACCGGAAGATGAATCTTGGCAGGTGAAAGACATCTAAGTCCATTTACAAAGTTTTGTTAATTTGCCGTTGAGCTGTATACATTTTTTAACAGCCAAGTAAAACCCCAAGCCAGTTGTCACTGCCTGAGCTGACATTTTGAAAGCGGGGGAAGATCTTCCCAGTCTGAATGAGGCCAGGCTCCTGGGTTGAAGGAGGTCAGGCACTTTGCTTGAATAATTTTACAAAGCTTATTTGAAGTGAAAGATTTAAAAATGTAAGTGACTGCTAGTTTACCGGTATCATTAGATGGCACCAGTCCAGATGTTTGCCTGAGTTCAGCTGCCTTATCCCGCTGCCCTGAATCCTGTCAGGCAGTCCAGAGATATTCTCCCCTTGGTGCCCCACCTGGGCAGAGGCTGATGTTAAATGCCCCAGCAGGCAGCTGGTTCCAGAGCACGGACCTCCAGGGGAGAGGCAGGCTTGGGGTGCAGTTCAGGGCCCTGCTCCAGGCTGGGGAATAGCCAGGCAGGTGATGCCTGGGGCCAGTTCCCCGAGTCCAGGCCACATTAGTGGGAGACAGAAATCTGGAGACAGAGGAAAGCTTTCTCCCTTCCCCAGCTGGCTCCTGAGGGGTGGTCAGCAGCCTGAAGAATTGGAAAAAGGCAGCTGGGATATTCAAATACAGTCAAATTCAGGGAAAATTGGATCTAGTCCCTCAAGATCTTGGCAAAACATTGAAAGAAGTTCTCCGAATAAAATCCTTGGAAATCACCCTCACTAGATCTCTAGCACCTTCTTAACAGAGCCAACCTTATCATGGAAGCCTTCAAGGCTCCCATTGACCTTCTGACTTTTGCCCTTGCCTCCTGCATCCTCCTCATGGCCTGCCCTTGGCTCAGAGTACTTCCTTTGCCTGGAATATTTTGGAAATGTTCTCTCCCAAACTACATGAGTTCTGAGGCCAACTTAGATGTGACTTCTTCCAGGAAGACTGCCATGATTGCCATATGGAGCCATTGTATCTTCCTCCTTTGAACTCTTGTAATAAATCACCTCTATCCCTCCTTCTCTTCCCTTGATAGTAAATTTTAACTTGATGCTTATGGTTTTTATTTTTTAAGTCTGACAACTCCATTCCAGTTTACATGTATATAGGTTAAATATTCCCTACTAGAATCAGAGGTAACATACTATTTAAGAGCATTGCAGTAGCTTTGTGCTTAGACCTAGATTGAAATCCTGACTCCACTACTTAGTGGCTGGACTTTGGGTATAATTTCACTTTTCTGTCTCATTTTCTTTTATTATGAAATGGAGTACTATGGACTGAATATTTATACCCCTCTCCATTCATATGTTGAAGCCCTCATGTCTAGTGTGATGCTATTAGGAGGTGGGGGTCTTTGGGAGGTAATTAGATTAGATGGGGTCATAAGGATGGGCCCCCGTGATGGGATTGGTACTCTTACCAGAGAAAACCAGAGGTCTAGCTCGTTCTCTGTCCCTAATATGAGGACACAGCAAGAAGATAGCCATCTGCAAGCCAGTTAGCAAGGAGCCAGGAAGCAAATCAGCCAGCACCTTGATCTTGGACTTTCCAGCCTCTAGAGCAAGGGGAGACACATTTCTACTGTTTAAGCCACTTAGTCAATGGTATAGCAGCCAGAGCTGACTAATACAGGACAACGATAAAAGTCCTGACTTCCTGGGCTTGTCATGAGGCTGAAGGATATAGATACACTTACTAAGATTTAGACCATGAAGACACACAGTAGAGGCCCATGTGTGTTGGTCATCACTACTGGCTTGTGATCGCCTTAAAGCACAGACTGCGGCTTATTACCTTTGCTTCCACATCACAATGCTTTTCAGTGTGCCTTGCTCTTAGTAAGTACTCAGTGACTGTTTGCTAAATCATACAGTGAACTCTCAGTTGATGATAAAGGTAAGAAATGATGCTGTCGTATGTTATTCACCACAGCAGATATGCTCTCTCCACAGAAATTCCACAACTAATCCTGAATTCTTTACTCTAGCTGTAAGCACATCTGGTTTCTGATACTCAAAAACAAAAGCTCTCAGTGGAGCTTCCCCTCCATTTTTTTTTTTTCTTCAGGAGGTACTTGGACAGTGACCCAAGCTAATTGTTAAGAATTTGGAAAAGATCAGGAAAGAGAAAAGAGATGTGTATTGATTGATTTGCTACTCAGTTTTGAGCATGTCTGTGCCGGTTTCTTTCACATTTGTTATCTCATCTCAATCCTGAAAACCATGTCATTATTCACTTTTTTCAAAAGCCAAGCAAGCTATCTGAGGTCACCCAAATAGGAAGAGGCAGGCCAGCATTTGATTACCACTGAGGCAATTCCAAAGACCTTGCTCTGCCTTTATGGGGCCCTGAGTCAATGACAGGGTCAGCACTACCTGCCTGATTAGCGGACCCACAGTTTGGAGCGGAGTGAACCAGGCAGAGATTGGAACAGCACAGAGTTGCTTAAATAAACAGACACCAAGCGTGGTGAGGCTCAGGATCCAGTGGAAGCAGGGAAGCAGTAATGGGGTGCAGTCAGCACCACGGACAGCTTCCTACCAAGAAAATGTAGACAAGCTGCTGTCTCCTGACGCTGGCCTGCGGCAACCCCTCCAGATAACTGTCTTGAGTGCAATTAAAGAGATTGGTCTGGAAACCCAGCTCCAGGCTTCCTGGGGAGTTAACTGATCAAGTATCACCCAAGACTGGTGATGTCTGTAGTGAAGAGCTGACAGTGGGTGTGGGGCTTGGCTGGGCTCTTTGGAACAGGCAGGCTGGTAGAGATGTTCTCGCACACAGGTCCCGGGACAATTCCTTACTGGGTTCCACCTCCTCCAGGGCCCAGACCACCCCTTGGTACAGGCAGGGATCTCACCTGAGAGCCACTTAGCCAAGATCTTAGCCACATAGTAGCAGGTGGTCCTGGGAAATGTTAAACTTTGACGCAAAAGATGGAATAAGTAACAAGAGTCTTTAAATCCCCCAAACTGAAAAGTGGCATCTGGTTACAGCTCTTTAAACAGCATCCCCAAGCCTCTCCCTCAAATACCCACAAAGTTTGGAAAAGGACAGCCTGTCACAGTAGCACTGGAAGCTAAGATTGATAATATTCAAGGGGAGGCTAAAAATCTATCATTCTCTAAAAGGCAGATGGAACTCAAACAGCAAAACTTGCCAGGCTTTCCAAGTGGAAAAGCAGATCTCTGACAGCTGTCCCGTGTCACACGCACACCACACAAACATCACACGTACTACGCACACGACACACACACTCACATCACACACATATCCCAATACACACGCCACACACACCACACACACGCTACGCATGCACCCACATCAAAACCCCCTCAACCATCCCCCCCATGCACCACACTCATACCACAGATACATACCCCACAAACATCGCACACACGTTACACACACCCTACACAAAACGAGGACACCACGTTCTCTAACCACGTGGTTAGAGACCACGTTCAGGTATCACATTTAGGCATTGCTTAGGATTATTCCAGAGCAAATTAGTTCAACTTAAACTCCTTTGGCAGCAAGCTCGTCTACGCGTCGCGCTTTGCTGGAACTCAAGCTGGAAGCAGTGCCGTCCGCCCCATGGCTTCTCTTGTTGTCTGAGTTGTGCACTGACAGATGTTTGGAGCATGCATACTGAAGCTGGATGGAACTGGTTCCTGAGGCCAAGCATGTTTCCACAGGCCTCCGTAAGTGCAGCTACTGGCTTTTTGGATTTTTCCACTGCATTAGCTGGCTTTTCCAGCTCCCCGAGGGAAAGGCTTGGGCAAGACACGCCCTGGAGATACTGACAAGGAAGAAAACCAAGATGCAAGATGTGGCCCTGGAAGCAACTCCCTGGAAAGGCCAGGACGCCGTGGAGCTGCCCATCCTCAGACCAGGACACGAGGCTGTGAGTGGGCACCTGCTGTGTGACCGGGCTCCTTCTTAGGCAGCACATTACACACTGTAGTAGAAATTCTCGTGTTTCTGAAGGGCTTCTGAGATGGCTCCTACCATATTGACATGAGAGGGCTGTCCCGTAGGAGTAGGGGAGAAGGAGGGACCGTGGTGGAGAGGAGCAGGGGGCTGGGGTCTGCGGGAGCATGTTAGAACTGCCGTCTCCACACCTCACTTGCAGTAGCTGTGGCCTCCGGGAGCCTCACAGAGGTGAGGAGCACGTGGAGTCCTGGCATCTGAGTGTTTGGGTGGCAGCCAGGGTCCTGCATCATTTTAGTAACTAGTACTTCCTGGGAGGTAAGTAGGAAATTGTGCTCTCATTATACGGGTGAGGGGTGCAGAGAGGCACGGGAGCTCTCAGACAGTTGGTAGTCCAAATAAATTGAGTCAAAATGGCTCATCCCTCCAGGAAAAGATGGACAGATGCAGTTCTGGTCATTGTGTTGGTAGTGGACCCTCAGAGAAGCCCTGCTAAGGTCAGGAAAGGGGAGACCCTTCTCCATCTCTCTTGGAACTCTCCACCCTTTCCCTGGTGTCCACCCCAACTCTCTGCCCTTTCTGGTGTCCAGCCCTACCCCCTTTGAGGAGAGTCAAAACCATTGGTCAACACCAAGAGGCCTGTTGGATCAGGGTTCTAGGGGTCAGAGGCTAGACGGTGCCCTCACCTGACACCGTCACCTGGAAGCACTTCCTCTCTTAAAATGGTCCCCTTCTGGATTGCTTCTTTACTCCCAGGGCTTCCTTTGGTTGGAAGAAGATGCTCACCTCTTCCTTGGAGAGACAGGAAGAGACTGTCTGGTGACCCAGAGGAAAAGAGCGTAGACAAGCAGAGAGGGCCCTCGCAGCTCTGGTGACTTAGCCCAGCACGCTAGAGTTGGGACCAGAGAGAGACCTCTACTCTAGCTAGTGTCCTCTGCATTCTAATGACAACAGAGGTACCTGACATTTCTTATGAGGGAGGATTTGTCAGCCTGGGTGCTGAGCCTTTTCCTGGGTTTACCATGTAAATCCTCAGGGCCATCCTCCGAGGTGGGGCCCTCAGGTAGCGAGGATGGGTTGGGACCCTGGATCTCCCAGCTCTGCTGCTCATTTGTCCATGAGGACATGAGCCAGGCAACTTCAGCTCATCGAATCATCCAGGCCTCAGGACTACATGTGGGTCAGGTTAATCATTTCCATTTTAAAGATCAGGAAATTGACAGTCAAAGAGACCCGGGAGGTACCAGAGCCACATGGGCATTAAGTGGCTGAGTGAGAACTCCACTGGGGTAGGGCCACCTCCAACGCTCACACTCCTTTGCCCCCAGTCCTTCTCCCCTTCAGCTCAGTGCTCATTTTGCCTCTGCCAACAGCGACCTCGACTGTTCTTGGGCACCAATGTGGTCTCTCAGACGCAGGAGGGCACTCACTATGGCTGGTTAATGCCACTCCAGCTCAGCGGCCCCTGGGATTCTCCCGCCCCACTCCGTGCACGTCTTGGCATGTGAATTGACCTATACCTCAGCCTCCTTATCAATAAACACTCCAATCAATAAATACACACATTAAATACGATAATGTATTGGGGCGCCTGAGTGGCTCAGTCAGTTAAGCGTCCGACTTTGGCTCAGGTCATGATCTCACGGTTCGTGGGTTCGAGCCCCAAGCCGGGCTCTGTGCTGTCAGCTCAGAGCCTGGAGCCTGCTTCGGATTCTGTGTCTCCCTCTCTCTCTGCCCCTCCCCTGCCCATGCTGTCTCTCTGTCTCTCAAAAATAAATAAATGTAAAAAATTTAAAAAATTTGAATACGATAATGTATGTAAAGCACTTACTCCAGTATCTGATATGTAGTTGGCATTCAATGCCTTCTGCTGCTAGTACAGTGGTTATTGTTACTATTGCTACTGTTGCTAGCTGTCCCATGGATCCAGCCTGGCCCGGCCTCGTCAGCTGGGTGCGGATACCAGCAAGTCCGCAACTACATCTCCAAAACATTTTTACTGACCTGGACAGCTTGGTGATGTGAAGAAATCACATCCCAGAAATCAGAGCTTCTAGCTAAACTGTAAGCTATGAAGGTTTTAAAAGGTTAAAAAAAAGAGAGAGAGGGAAAATGTCTATTTTTGTGCCTTGAGACAGACGGCCTTAGAAAGTAACAGGTCTTTTCAAAGTGCTCTTTGAAAATAAGTTTCCTATTTTAGCTTAATGACATTCCAGACCGAGCCAAATGATTAAATATTGAAACAGGACCGGCCATCTTGAGTTTCATCCGGCCGATCAATCTAAAATGAAGCAGCCTAAGAAAATGCAAATGTCAAATTACCAAATCTGAGTGGATGCTGTGCCTTTGTCAAATGTCACAGGAGGTACCTGGGGCATTTGTGTTATTTTGGCCCCAAAGGTAAGATGCAAAGGGAAATGATCAGGATCCGTCCCCCCCTGCCCCAGCCCCCAGTTCTGCCAGGGCGGCTGGTGCTGCTGAGAAAGGCCACCCATGCTGACTAACACCATAGGCCATGTAGGATCAGAGCCTCAGTGAGCCAAGGAAGAGTAACAGACACAATTTCTGCCTGGGCTTCTCCTGTGAACCTGAAGCCATTACCTGGCAGGTGTCAGAAGACTCAGGGCCTACAGGAGATGAACTCATGATGGGGATTCAGAGCTGGCCTCTGTGGTTTGGACCCTAGACCCATTGGCTTTAGGACCTGGGGTTGACAGACCAGGAGAGCTAGGATAGCATCACCACCATAGCGCACAATGAACACTACAGCAATTGTTCACAGACAAAAGACTGAAAAAGCCTGAATATCCATGGGGCTAGAGGATCCGCTTAAATAAATCATGGCACATCGTTTCAATAGAATCTCTTGCAAGGGGATGGGAGAGAGATTTCTTCCACTGAATACCCTTTTGCATTGCTTCAAATTTTTTAAGTTTATTTATTTTGAGAGAGAGAGAGAGTGCATGAACAAGCAGGGGAGGGGCAAAGAGAGAGAGAGGGAGGGAGAGAGAATCCCAACCAGGCTACATGCCATCAGCACAGATCCCAACGTGGGGCTTGAACTCATGAACTGTAAGATCATGATCTGAGCCGAGGTCAAGAGTTGGACGCTTAACCAACTGCACCACCCAGGCGCCTCTGTATTGTTTCAATTTTTAAAAATGTGTGTATATCACCTTTTAAAAATATTAAAATAAAAAATAATTAAGATTCACAAACAAACCAAAAACATAGTTGAACAAGGTCAAGAATTGGTCTTTCTAAAAGACTATCTTCACCCCACCCTTGCCCTGGCCAGTGTCTAATGTCAAAACATCTGCTTTATGTGGACAGTTGGATCCAAATAAGAAGCCTGGTTTGAGAACCATGTTATTCAAATTGTGAAATTAACTTGCCAAAACAGTTGCCTCAGTAGCCCCATTTGGACACAATTTTTTGCGGATGCAGATATCTTTTCAAAATCAAGTCACATGCCTACTTAAATCCCTCCCACTGTACCCCTTCCCCTGGAAGCAAATTCAGAACCTCTGCTCACCAGGCAAGCCCCTCTACAACTTGACCCTTAATGGGGTTCCTAACTCCCTCTCTTGCCATTTCCCCCCTTGCCATCTAACATATATTTGTTAGATGAATGAATGAATGAATGGACAGAATTCACCTGTTATAGTTGATTTTCCTGTCACCTGGAATAACTGCTCTCTATTCTTTACAGGAGTCATACTTTGCACACTTTCTACTTGGGATTCCTTTCCAAGCCCTTCCTTCTCCACTCAACAAAATCCTAACTCATCTTTTCGAGTCCCATTCCAAGGCAGCCTACTGTGTTTTTGTTTTGTTTTGTTTTCCTTTTTTTCCCCCATATAGCTCCAGACTCAGCACTGAGCACATGACTGGGACAAGGGGAATTGTAGACTGTGTGTTTGTAACACCTCAGAGATTTGTGGCTCCAGATGATGGGGCCACCCTCTGCCTGTCCTCCTTACCCTCTGCATTTCACCTGTTTGAATCATTGGTCAGTTAACCAAAGACCCTGGCAGTGAGATACCAGGGCTTTCTTCTGACTTTCCCCAAGATAGAAAAAGAAACATTTATATTAAAACTTGATGAAGCAGCACACAGCCAGGCTAGCCACTGGAGCCAGGAAGTGTCATCTGCCCCGCAGGTACATCTGAAGTGAGGTCTCTGGCATCGACTTGGAAACAGTGGTCCATTTGGACTGGCAGTGTTTTTTTTTGTTTTGTTTTTGTTTTTTTTTTCTGCATAAACCCACATAGCTTCACAGAAGACTAGTGAGGAGTAATAACCAGACTTTGGTGGCCTTGGATTTCTTATTTCCTACTTCTCAACTAGTTGCCCTGCTGCAATGAGAAAAGACAAATTTGATACTTCTCAGCTTATGGGAGAGCAAATCTTTGACATGGAAGAGGAAAAACAGAACAGCACTTCCAATGTGGCTGAGGAATGAGGGAATCCAGCACATAGGAGATCTATGTCTCAGTGACATGATTGGGCTGGCTTAGATCCTGGTCACTTTTTCTGGGCTCCCAAATTGGGCATTATTCTCTTTTTTTTTTTTTTTTTTTTTTTGCCTCCTGGTAAAATAACAGAACAGAGCTGAGGAGCAAGTCCAAAAAGAAATGGTGTGTTTTGGATGAAAAAGGCCCAGGTGGGTGGTAGGCAAGGTGTGGAGCCCAGTGGTGCCTGAGTTAACCCAGTGGTCAGAGGTAGACCTGGAAGGGATGGTGTCTTCCAAAACTTTTTCTTTTGAAATAATTATAAATTCATGGGAAGTTGCAAAAAGAAGTGAAATAAAGTCCCTAGTTCCCTTCCATTTCCCCCAATACTGATGTGTTACACATGATAATGTAATAGCACAAGCAGGAAACTGACACTGGCAAAGCCCACAGAGCATATTTGGGTCCCACCCATTTTACAAGCCCTCATTGTTGTGCGTATGTGTGTCCAGTTCTATGCAATTGTATCTCACATGTGGATTTGTGTGGCCACCATCACAATCAAGATACAGAATCCTTCATGATCGCAAGGGTCCCTGCAGTCACACCTTTAGAACCCTTCCTACTCCTCTCCCTAACTCCCAGCAGCCATTAATCCATTCTCCACATTTGTAATTTTGCTATTTTGAGAAAGTGGTATGAATGGAATAATACAGAATATGGCCTTTCAAGATTGGTTATTTTCGCTCAGCATTATCAGGAATGGAATGTTTTTACAAAAACCAACACTCCATACCTATGAACACAAATCTGACTCTTCAAGCTTCACCATGTGGCTGTTTAATTTATGGAAAACCTTCAGTAGAGAGGAGGTGGCCAATCTGCAGGCTAACCCACCTTGGTTGGGGAGGTTGGATGGTAAAGAAGGAGGAAGGGGGACGAAGATACCAATGATGATGATGGTGAAGATGGTGAGTGTGATGAGGAAGGCACTGGTGATAAGGATAATGATAGAGATGACTGGGGCATCATACTTAAAATGGAGAAGGTAAGGATGTGAGACGAGGGTCACAGCAGTGACAGACTGACAATGACCTTGGAGATGGCCACAATGCTGAAGACAGAGTGAACACACACACTGAAGGAAGGACAGTGATGATGCTAACGGAACTGATAACGGTGGTGACGACAAAGACATTAGAGGTTATAAGACGCCGCAATTTACATTGCTGTATCCTCTCAACAACATGATACACCAGAGACAGTGATCTCATTTGCAGGTGGGGGAATTGAGGCAAGAACAAGAGAGTTATTTGAGGCTTGTAAGGGATAAAATGAGGTCCTTGCTACTTTCAGACCTCAGATTCTGGATTCTGTTTCCTGCACCTTTTGCATCATGCATTCCAAAGATCACTAACAAGGAACATGAGCCCTATCCTAATACAGAGTATCTTACTTCTCCTGAGTTCTATTATAACCATTTTTGGTAAGCAGGAAGGCTACCCCTGGAATACTTCAAGTTAGTATGACAGCCAAAGGAGAGCAAATTCTTGGTCATTCCTGGGAAACCGCTTTAACCCATCTAGATCTCTACCAGTCTATGTTCTGCCTGTGAGAACCACAGGACTACAACAAAGTGTCTGCTTTGATAACAGTTATGACGCACCATGCAAGGGTAGGCATGGGGCCTCTGGGATTCTCCTGTCCCCCACAGACATCACAGCTTAGCTCCACCTCTGCCAACTTTGCACAAAACTCCAAGCCCTTGCTTCTGTGAAATCCAATCTGAAGGACATAGCTAATCTCATGTCTACTTGAAGACCAAGAAGAAAGTACCATCACCTGGACCTGGAATACACTGAAGCCAAAAGTGTTCATACACACACGCGTATGCGTGTGTGCACACACACACACACACACACACACACACACAGCAGAAAGAAGAAATCATCAAGCAATGCAGTAGTTTGTTTCCACAGCAAGGAGACCAAGGAAGAGAAGGAGTGGTTGGAGGCAGAGGAGCTGGAAGAAAAGCTGGTCAAGTAGTCCAGCCATTAGCGTAGCCCCAGATGGAAACAGGATGGATGTGACTGTGTGCCCAGCATACTGAATGGTTTTTAAAGCAGGTTCAGAGCATATCTGTAGCATTGGTCTCATCCTTTCTATCGTCCATTTTTAGTCCTCAGTCTGAAGGCTGCCCTTCATAACTTATTAATGCAGCCAAGTAGAGTTCGGTTTGAATTGGGTCTGTGTCCTCAAAACCCGGTAGAGAGGACAAAAGTGGCCAGAAATGGAAAATAAAATATGGCCAGAGGCAGATGGCAGAAAGTGAAGTTGGTCTGCCCACACTGATGGCCCTCAGGGGTGGCAGCAATGGGGAATCAAGTGGGCCACCCAGCTCCCCGCCATTCAGGATGAAGGGGAGCCCTCGGGTGCAGCCTCGTGAGATAGGAAGGAAACCCATTTGAGAAGATCCTGCTGCTTGTCCCTCAGCATCCTCTCCTGGTTAGAGACAGGATATAATTTCATCTGTAGATAAGTCTACAATCTGTAGATATGTCAGCAGGCATCTCCCAAAGGTGGGAATTTGTTCCATCCCAGATAACTATTATGTCCTACTCAATGCACATGCCGGTGCCTCACAATCTGCTCACCGTCCTGAGCTCATCCAAGGTGGGAGGGCTGCTTGTCAGAGCTGGATCTGAGCAGGATTTCAGGGGTCCACAAGGCTATTTCAGATCTTGGGGCATCTTCATGAACACGAACTTAGAGTAGTCCCATTATTATCAAAGATCTGGTCAATGTTTACATTTCTTGGCTTGTCATAAATTTAAAAAAAAATTTACAATTGGACTTGAACTCCAAATAAGTTCTGTGCATTATAATTGGTAGGTGGCCTTCCACCTGGCTTTCCCCCTAACAATTACTATGTTGAAGAACTCATCCATGTGATTTGTCCTAGAGAGTTTCTCATTATCTGGGTTTTGCTAATCGAATCCCTGTGGATTAAGAAACTTGTTTTTTTCCTGTTAAATTGGTAGTCAGAATTAGAGCTTTTGTCAGATCTGGTTTGATTCTGTTTTGGGGTTTTGTTTTTTTTGTTTTTTTTTGGTTTTGTTTTGTTTTTGGCAAGACTGTTTCACCGGGAGTATTGTGTGCTTCCCTTAAAAGCACATAACGGTGGCTTTCTCCCTTGTTGTAATGTTAGCCGTCACTGATAATCATTTTTTCTGCTTTAAAAGGACAAGTTCATGAAAGACATGAGAATTAGAAGAAAACACAGTGCAAGCAAAGGTCAGAAGGAAAATTGCATGGTCTGCAACGGGGGGTAGGAGGCTCGGCAGGGTTGGAACAGAGAATCCAAGGCGACGATGGAGCTCAGAGGGGCTGACCCAAGAGTCTTCAGGACCTTGGACTTCATCTTGCCAGCGTGAGGGAGGACATGAGCGGCCATAGGTGTTATCCCAACCCAGAAAGAGTGGTTCAGTCAACTCTGCTGTTTAGGCGGTCTTCTTATAGCTCAGGGCATTTCCTTGGTACAGCCCAATCCTCTCAAAAACACTTTGTGTCTTGGAATTTGCCTTAGTCCATTCGTAGTGCCATACCAAAACACTATAGGCTAGATGGCTTAAACAACAAATTTATTCTCTCAGAGTTCTGAGGGCAAGAGATCTAAAATCAAAGTGTGGGCGGGCCATGCTCCTTAGAAGCTTCTAGAGGAGGATCCATCCCTCCCTCTTTCAACTTCTGGCAGCCCCAGACATCCCTTGGCTTGTGGCTGCATCCCCCCGAACCCTGCCTCTGTCTCCACACGGCCACTGTTGACCAAGAAGAAGAGGCTGTAAAGCAACCAGAAGGGATTATATGGGGTCTTAGAGATTGCAATCCGGGAACCACAGAGTGGACAGGAATTGAAATTGTGCTCTGAATTGCAAGTGGGGAATGCAGGATTAGAAAGGCAAAAAACCCACAAGGTTACATAACTTGTTTTGAAGGAATTGCTATTGGTACTGGCAGAGTTAGACTATGTAATATCCGGTTGGCTACTCAGCTAACAGATGCTACATTCTCACAGTCACAGTCCCAAGGAGAAGGATGTGTTCCAGGAGGTGGGCGACGTACACGTTGGAGGTGCAAATGAGGTCAGGTTGCAATTGAGAAAAGTCAGAAGTCCACGGTGCTCCAAAAATTGAAACTGGAGACGTGCGTGTGCCTGGTGTGCTTAGTGTTCTCCTGGCCCTTGTTTTGAATGACTCTTCCCAGTGCTTACTTCATTTCTGGAACCTGCTTCCACACGGTCCACCGTCTGCAAGTCTGTGTGTGTTCACAGGGCGTTCTTTTCTCTGTGTCTGTGCTCAGTGCCTCCCTGTGTCTCTTCCCTTCTTGCAGGGACACCGGTCACATTGGATTTGGTTCCATCCTACTCCAGTAGGACTTCAGTAGAACGTGATTACGTCTGGCACGATGGGATTGGCAAGTAAGGTCACAGTCACAGGCAACAGGGGTCAGGACTTCAGCTGCCCTCTTGGTGGACACAATTCAATCCTTCACTGCATCTGATTACCAAAGCATGCTGTAAATGTCCTCAGCACCGACAAGCAATTTTGTTTTCTCCAAAAAGGTGACTCGGGAATGATTGGTACTCCCCAAGCTTTTCTGCCACAGGCATTATTTCCGCTTTGAACACCATCCCACAAATCATGCAGGGTTCAGGTTAGCTAAAGGGCAGTCGTGCTGCCCAGCCACATTCTAGACGAGCCGTCCAGTGGCATACCCACCAAGGTGACATTAACTTGGGGATGCGACACATCTCCAAAAAGATAGAAAATTAGGAGAGTTCATTACGGTTCCAGAAAGACAGCTGTTTCCTTATAATTAGATTCTTACCAAAATACACAATAAAGAAGCTGAATGAGCTTGGATGACGGTTGGGGGAAGCAGAGCCTGTGAAGTTGTGGCGGGCACAGCACAGGGCCAGCAACCTGGCTGACCGCTAACCCGTAGCCTGGTCTTCCAGGAGCCCTCTTCCCCTCTGGCCTCAGGCCTCCCAGAATCATGGGTGGTTATAGCGGGCAGCTGGAAAGGCTTGCCCCAAGTCAAGCAGGAGACTGGAGCCCCTTTTAAATCCATTGTGATTACTATGGAGGATGAGATACGATGTCCCTAAATGTCAAGTCTGAAATGTCAACGTTTATTTATTTTTAGGACAGAGAGAGACAGAGCATGAACGGGCGAGGGGCAGAGAGAGAGGGAGACACAGAATCGGAAACAGGCTCCAGGCTCTGAGCCATCAGCCCAGAGCCCGACGCGGGGCTCGAACTCACGGACCGTGAGATCGTGACCAGGTTGAAGTCGGACGCTTAACCGACTGCCCCACCCAGGCGCCCCTCAAGTCTGAAATGTCAAGAGGGAAAGACAGCAGACCCTTCAGCCCCAGAGCCCCCTGAGCTAACACCCAGGGCATGTGCTCCCAGGCTCGACCCTCAAGCTGTTGAGCTAGCGGTCCCCCTGGAGTTTGCCCACCCCCGTGCCTCTCCATGTGAGTCCTTCCTGCTCCGAACTCACCCCCACCACCAACTGGGGCTGTCTGAATGCACGTGAGGGAGCCCCAGCCCATCCAGGCTGTGAGGGCTGCACACCCAGAGCTGATATCAGGGCTCTAGGGGGCATTTCAAACATCTGGGGGCACATACATGTGCACACATATGTGTATCAGCCTGCCACTTGCCATTTTAAGTGCCTGGGAACTTCTGGGCTGTTTGAAGCAGGGAGCAGTCCTGGCGCCTGTCCACAGAGATCCCAGGATGATGTGCTAGCAAAACCCGACGGAATCAGGAAGCGTCATTCCCTAACTCCTTGTCACTCCTGCACCCGTTCCCTCATTTAATGAATGCGCATTGACTGTGCTTCTGGTATATTGCAGACACTTTGCTGGGCATACAGGATCTCACTCAATCCTGTCAATAATTTTAATAGCAATAATAGCTAACATTTATTGAGGGCTAAGTCTGTGCCCCTGTGGACTTTACTAAATGTTTTATAAAATGTTTCTTTTTTTTTTTAATAGACTTGATTTTTTAGAGCAGTTTTAGGTTCTTAGCAAAATTGAGTAAAAGGTTCAGAGGGTTCCCATATCCTCCCTGCCCCCACCCAGGATCCCCCACTACCTATATCCCCCACCAGAGTGGTGGTAGAGTGGTACATTTGTTACAATTGATAAACCTACACTGATGCATCATAATCACCCCCCAAACCTCCCTTGTGAGTGGGACTGTGGTCCCATTTCACAGATGGGAGCACTCAGTTCAGTAAGGGTCCAAGCAAAGGCCACAGCCTTTTGTCTCCAGCTGGAGAGACTGGGTCTTTCTCTGCTGTGCTGCACTGTCCTGTGAGTTGGGTATTGTCCCCATTATGTAGAAGGGGAGACAAGGCTCAGTGTTAATTGTTATCCAGCAAGTGAGGGGCTGAGCTGGGTTCTAATCCAACCTGTTGGACCACCAAGCTCTTTCTTGATACTAGCTCGATGTCCCCTCTATCCATCCACAGACAGCAGACGACGAAGACCCCTGACCTCGGGGCACGATGTGGTGCCATTGGCATTCGGGGGGGGCAGAAGCTTCTATGCTTTGGGTTGTCTGTGCATTGTAAGCAGCATTCCTGTCCTCCGTACCCCTTCCCAACTTGTGATAACCAGAAATACCCCGGAGGCCAAATCACCCTCTGTTGAGAACCACTGCCCTAACCTGAGGAGTCTACTTTGTTTTCCTTATTCTTAGCACCCAGGAAAGAGGACATGAAGTGCATCGATCGGCACTAACCCAGGGCTTTCAAACATTCATGGGAACCTGCATCACCTGGGGATTTAATTAAAATCTAGGCTGTCACTCAGTGGTTCAGGGGTGGGGCCTGAGATTTTGCATTACTTTTTTTTAAATTTTTAATATTTATTTATTTTTGAAAGAGAGAGAGAGAGAGAGAGAGCATGAGTGGGAGAGGGGCAGAGAGAGAGGGAGACACAGAATCCGAAGCAGTCCCCAGGCTCCGAGCTGTCAGCACAGAGCCCAACACGGGGCTCGAACCCACGAACCGTGAGATCGTGACCTGAGCCGAAGTCGGACGCTTACCCGACTGAGCCTCCCAGGTGCCCCAATTTTTTAGGAGACAAACACTTTCGAAACAGACTTTTGGTGTAAAAAGTTCAAATAGTGCAAATATAGGAAAGTCTCGCTTGACCATTTTCCAAATGTCTCCTCCAAGATGTTTTTCCTTCTTTGGGGCTCCCCAGCGGCTCTCTCACTCCAACTTTATTTCAAATCTTGGGCAGGCATAGTGCTCCACTGACAGGAGTGGTTGAAGGAGGCAGGAGCTGAGGTTTCTCTGGTTCTTTGCACTCCTTCCCTCCTTCTCCCTGCTCATCCCCATGTCTCCTACCCCGACTCCCCTTCTCCGTCTCTGTCTCCGTCTCCGTCTCCGTCTCCGTCTCCGTCTCTGTCTCCGTCTCTGTCTCCGTCTCCGTCTCTGTCCCATCAAAATTCCCTCAAGGGAGAAACACGGTCCAGGGGGAGATCTTGTTATCAGTGCAAATTGTATAAGTGTGCAAGATGGGTTTCGACCATATTTGTGACAGTTTAGCAATAGATGTCTCTGGACACACGTACGGGAGCTTTGTTTTCTTTCTGGTTGCGTAGTTGGGTTTTCTTCTCTAATGGAGATGGGTTATTAATCCAGGTGTTTTTGAAATGCTTTCAAAGTTAAAACCTGCCCCTCTTTTATGACTCAGCATCATTTGCCTACTAAGATCAAGTCCCCCAAAAGCCGGTGTTGGGGGAATGTGTCAACCCATTCATTGGTCAGTGCCTGGGTGACTTAGGTGTCATGTGCCAGGCACAGCGGGGACCACAGGTTCAGAAGGGGATGAGGGCACAAGGCAGGTTCGCCTGTTTCCCAGGTGGGGGTGACAGTAACGAGGGAGGGGAGCCAGCACACCTGCTGCATGGGGCTGGCTAACGGTCAGCGACACCCCGCATGTCCCCAAGAGGTGAGGGCTGCGTGGACGAGCAGCAGACCTCTGCCCCTGAAACCCTGAGCCCTGGCTCTCAGTGTCCAGCTCTGCCTTAGCCCTTGGCAAGCACTACGGTCTTTGCAGTTTTCTCATCTGTAAAATGGATGAGTATATACAGTGAGCCTACATCTCCCTTAGCTATTGTGAGAATCCAGTGAGTACCCAGTGGGAGAGGAATTGGACAAATTAAGACTTACTCCACAGATGTAAGGAAGAATGATTATTTTTTTAATGTTTTAAAAAACATTATGTATATTTATTTTTGAAAGAGAGAGAGAGAGAGACAGAGCGTGAGCGGGGGAGGGGCATAGAGAGAAAGAGGGAGACACAAATCCGAAGCGGGCTCCAGGCTCTGAGCTGTCAGCACAGAGCCCGATGCGGGCCTGAACTCACAAACCGCGAGAACATGACCTAAGCTGAAGTCGGAGGCTCAACCGATTGAGCCACCCAGGCGCCCCAGGAAGAATAATTATTATGTTATTATTTTTATATGACAGTTATGTTAGCAGGCTGTAATAGCATACAGACTAAAACTGCAGGCTTCAGGGAGAGACAAAGGACATTTTCAGTACCCAGCTTCAACACTTCCTAGCTCTGTGACCTTGTGCACTTGAGCAACCTCTCTGTACCTCAGTTTCTCATCGGTAAAATTGAATTTTTTTTATTAGCATGAGATTCATATTGGATATTTTCACAATTTGTTACTATTTTTTAAGGTTTCTTTTTGAGAGAGAGAAAGAGCGAGTGCATGAGCTGGGGAGGTGCAGCGAGAGGGGGAGACAGAAGAGCCAAAGGGGGCTCCGAGCTGTCCGCGCAGAGCCGGCTGTGGAGCTTGAACTCACGAACCGTGAAATCATGACCTGAGCCACCCAGGCACCCTACATATGGCATATTTTAAAAATCAATTTTACTGAGGCATAATTTATGTAAAACAAAGGCATCCACTTGAAGTATAACCGCCATCCGTATAGAGAACATGTCCCCCATCGGAGCGGTTCCAATGTCCCTTTCCCCAATCAATTTCGTTCAGACCCCGGCCCCAGCCAGCCACCGATGTGCTTTCTGTCACCGCAGATTTGACTTGTTTTTTCTAGAGTTTCAGATACAGAGAATCGTACAGTCGTGCTCGTTGGCTGTTGAGATTCATCCATGTTATTGTGTATCACTAATTAACGCCTTTCTTATTCCTTAGTAATATTCTGTTGAATAAATATGTCACAATTTGCTTTTCCATCCACCTGCTGATGGGCATTTGCAATGTCTCTGGTTTGAGGCAAGAATAAAACGGCCAAGAACATTGTGTAAAACCCCCTGCTGGACTTACGCTTTTATTTCTTTTAGCTAAATACCTATCCTATGATAAATGTACTTTTAACTTTTTTAGGAACCTGCTAAATTGTGCCCCAAAGCGGATATACAATCTTCCATTCCCGCCAGCAATGTGTGAGAGCCCAACTTGTTTCATACCCTTGGCAACACTTGAAATGACAGTCTTTCCTTTTTCCATTGTATCACGTGTGAAGTTTTACTGCACTGTGATTTAATTTGCGTTTCCCTACAAATGCTATGGACCGTGTTTCACCCTTTATGAGCCATTTATGTATCTTGTGAAATGTCTCCTTAATCTTACGCCCATTTAAAAAAATTGCGGGTTATGTTTTATTATTAAGTTATAAGTGTTGTGGATACAAGAACTTTGTGGGAAATATAATCGTAAATTTTTTTCTCAGGATGTGGTTTGCTTTTTTTCACTGTATTAAAGATATCTTTAGGAAGAAAGAGTTCAATTTTGATGGAGTCTCATTCATCCATTTTTTTAATGGTTTGTATTTTTTTGTTTTGTTTAAAAAACGTTTCCCTTCCCTACTCCAAGGTGCTAAATACTTTTTTTTTTCTTTTTGCAGAAGGTATATTGTATTTGCTATTAAATCTAGGTCAGTGAACTATTTCAAGTTTAATTTTTGTGCATGGCATGAGATAAAAGTCAAAGTTCATTTTTCCTCATATGTATATCTAGATTTTTTCCACACAATATATATATTTTTATTTTTTTTAATGTTTATTTTTGAGGGAGAAGGAGACAGAGTATGAGTTGGGGAGGGGCAGAGAGAGAAGTGACACAGAATCTGAAGCAGGCTCCAGGCTCTGAGCTGTTAGTACAGAGCCTGATGCGGGCCTCAAACCCATGAACTGTGAGATCATGACCGGAGCGAAGTTGGACGCCCAACAGACTGAGCCACCCAGGCGCCCCATCCACACAATATATTGAAAAGACTATCCTTTCCTCGTTGAATAACCCTGAAAATTTTGTCAGACTTCAATTGATCACATCCATGTAGATGTATTTCTGGAACCTCTATTCTATTTACACTTACATCAGTATCACGGCATCTTGATTATTTGATTATTGAAGATTTATAGTGAGCATAGAAATCAGGTAGTTAGTTTTCTTTGTTCTCTTTTCTAAATACACTTTGACTATTCTAGGTCCTTAATTTTTCCCTAATAAATTGGAATTCCTTCAGTGTTAAAAAACGTCATCAGTAAAGACGTCTGGACCTAGAGTTCCCTCTGCAGAGAGATTTTTAATTATAAATTTGATTTCTTTAATAGTTACAATTTATATTGCTAATATCTACAAGAATGTTGCTCAGATTTTGGTTGGGATTAGCACCTAAAGATTAATTTTTGGAGAATTAACAGCTTAACAATATTGAGTTATCTGATCCACAAACATGATCTATTTCTCCATTTATTTAAGTTATTTGTTTAGACCATTTGCCTTATTTTCCTCATTGATGTTTTATAGTTTTTTAGTGTACAGGTAATGCACGTATTTTCATAAATTTATCTCAAAGTATTTTATATTTTTGAGACTAATACCATGTAAATGGTATTTAATTTTTTCAATTTCCAACTGTTTATTACTGCTAGTATATAGAATACTACTTTGTTGCTAGTATAAAAAATATAATTGGGGAACCTGGGTGGCCCAGATGGTTAAACATCTGACTTCGGCTCAGGTCATGATCTCACAGTTTGTCGGTTCGGGCCCCACGTCATCTCTGTGCTGACAGTTGAGAGCCTGGAGCCTGCTTTGGATTCTGTGTCTCCCCGACTCTCTCTCTGTGCCTCCCCTGCTCGTGCTCTGTCTCTCCAGAATAAATTAAAATATTAAAAATAATATATATGTATGTGAATATATATGTATACATATACACCTGTATATATAATTGGGGCACCTGGTGGCTCAGTAAGTTAAGTGTCTGACTCTTGGTTTTGGCTCAGGTCATGACCTCACAGTTTGTGAGTTTGAGCCCCACATTAGGCTCTGTGCTGAGAGTACAGTGCCTGCTTGGGATCCTCTCTCTACCTCTCTCTCTGCCCTTCCCCTGATCTCTCTCTCTCTCAAAATAAATAAATAAATTTAAAAATTAAAAAATATATATGATTGAGGCGCCTGGGTGGCTTGGTCGGTTAAGCGTCCGACTTTGGCTCAGGTCATGATCTCACGGCCCGTGAGTTCGAGCCCTGCGTCGGGCTCTGTGCTGACCACTCAGAGCCTGCAGCCTGTTTCAGATTCTGTGTCTCCCTGTCTCTGCCCTTCCCCTGTTCATGATCTGTCTCTCTCTGTCTCAAAAATAAATAAACGTTGAAAAAAAATTTTTTTAATTAAAAAAAAAATATATATGATTAATTTTTGTAAGTATTGACTTGTATTTTGTAACTATTCTAAACTCACTTATGAGTTATAGTAACTTTTTAAAAAAAAAATTTTTTTTTTCAACGTTTTTATTTATTTTTGGGACAGAGAGAGACAGAGCATGAACGGGGGAGGGGCAGAGAGAGAGGGAGACACAGAATCGGAAACAGGCTCCAGGCTCCGAGCCATCAGCCCAGAGCGTGATGTGGGGCTCGAACTCACGGACCGCGAGATCGTGACCTGGCTGAAGTCGGACGCTCAACCGACTGCGCCACCCAGGCGCCCCTATAGTAACTTTTTATAGATAAGATGTATACAGTTTGTATAAACATGATCGTGTCATTGACAAATAAAGGCAATTTTACTTTTCATTTCCAGTCTAATTTAAGGTGTTTTTTTCCTTGCCTATTGTACTAGCTAGGGCCACGCGTGCAATGTTGAATGAACAGTATGGGAACAGACATTCTTGTCTTGTTCCCAATCTTGAAAGCATTCAGTCCTTCATCATTAAATGTGATATTAACTAGATTTTAAAAAAGAACTTACCAGGTTAAGGAAATTCCCTTCTATTCCTAGTTTTCTGAGAGTTTTTTAAATCACAAATAGATGTTATATTTTCACAAATGATTTTTTTGAGCATCTAATGTGATAATCATACTGTGTCTTAATATGGTGAATTACATTGACTTCCAAATATTCACCTAACCTTGCTTCCTTTGATAAACTCAATTTAGTCATCATGAGCTATCTTTTTTTATATATTTCTGGATTAAACTTGCTAATATTTGTCAAAGACTTTAGTGTTTTAGGGATGCATGAGAGATACTGGTCTGTCATATTCTTTTTTTTTTTTTTAATTTTTTTTTTAGTGTTTATTTATTTTTGAGACAGAGAGAGACAGAGCATGAATGGGGGAGGGGCAGAGAGAGAGGGAGACACAGAATCGGAAGCAGGCTCCAGGCTCCAAGCCGTCAGCCCAGGGCCTGCCGCGGGGCTCGAACTCATGAACCGTGAGATGGTGACCTGAGCTGAAGTCGGACGCTCAACCGACTGAGCCACCCAGGCGCCCCTGGTCTGTCATATTCTTATAATATCTTTGTTTCTGCTTTGGCATCAGGCCTTTATCAATTCATTTGGAAAGTGTTCCCTCCACTCTATTTTCTGAAAAGTTGGTGTGGATTTGGCATTATTTATTTCTGAACTGTTAACAAAAATCATGGATGAAGATACCTGCAATTGGAAGTTCCTTTGTGGAAAGATTTTGAATTATGAATTTAATTTATTTAATAGATATTGACTCTTTCAGATTTTCTAGTTCATCTTGAATCTATTTTGGTAATTTATATCTTTCAAAGATTGCATCCATTTCATCTATGTTGTCAATACATCAGCATAAAATTGTTTAAAAATTCCCTTAGTAGCTGATAGCGTCTGTAACGTCTGTAGTGATGTCCACTTTTCACTTTCTGACACTGGAAATAGGGTTTTCTTTCTTTTCTTTCTGATGAATCTAACTTCAGGTTGATTTTTTTTTTTGAAAACTATCTTGGGTTTTATGGATTTTTCCTATTGCTAGCTTGTTTTCTACTTTACTGAGTTCTCTTTATTGTTTCCTTCCTCTGACTTTCTTTGGGTTTACTTTGCTATTGTTACTGTTTTAGAACCTTAGATTATTAATTTGAGACATTTTGAATTTTCCTTTATAAGTATTTAATGCTATAGATGTCCCTGTAAACACGCTTTTGTTAAATCCCACAATTTTGATATTTTTGATCTTCATCACGTTCAAAGTATTTACTTCTGTCCCTTGCCATGGATTCTTCAGTCCATAGATTATTTTAAAATGTGTTGGCTCATTTCCAGACATTTAGCAAATTTCCTTTAAGAAATATAAATAATACTAAATAAAACAATTAATTATGAAAAACAGCATGAAAGACATGCTCTAACATACATGTGATTAGAATCCCAGAAGATGGAGAGGAATGAGGCAGAAGTGATATCTGAAGAGGAAATGTCTGACACTAGCCCCAAACTGATGGAAGACATTAATCTACAGTCCCAAGAAGGTTGCCAAACCCCAAAGAGATGAATACAAAGAAAGATTCACTTAAGCACATCATGGTGTAACTGCTGAAAAATGAAAACAAAGAGAAAATATTAAAAGCAGTTGGAGAAAAAAGAGGGTAAGGGGAAGGAACAATAACAATAATGACTGACTCCCCCCAGTAGTAAACAGGAAGCCAGAGGGCAATGAAAATAACATCTTTAACGTGTTAAAAAGGACCAAATAGGGGCACCTGGGTGGCGCAGTCGGTTAAGCGTCCGACTTCAGCTCAGGTCACGATCTCGCGGTCCGTGAGTTCGAGCCCCGCGTTGGGCTCTGGGCTGATGGCTCGGAGCCTGGAGCCTGTTTCCGATTCTGTGTCTCCCTCTCTCTCTGCCCCTCCCCCGTTCATGCTCTGTCTCTCTCTGTCCGAAAAATAAATAAAAAACTTTGAAAAAAAATTAAAAAAAAAAAAGGACCAAATAAAAAGTAGCCATCTAGAATTTTATACCCAGTGAAAAATCTTTTAAACATAAATGGGAAACAGGATGTTTCCAGACACAGCAAAAGCTGAGATAATCCAAGAAATACTAATAGGAATTCTTCAGGCTCTAACAAAACAAGCTCAGGCAGAAGTGCAACACCACAGGAAAGCAGAACTGGAGACTATGTGTAGGTTGTTTCCTCATTAGCTGCACCATGGCAATTCCGAATGGATTGCAGGTGCTTTTACTGTAGCTCGGAGGCTCATATCATCCATAATGGAGTGATACTGCTGGCTAAATATTTTCTACAGAAAAAGTGGTCATGATTATTTTGTAACAATAACTGAAGAATCATTGCCATTTTCAGGGGACTGATACCGGATCTGCTTATATGGGTCGGATATGTTTCATGACAATAATCACTATTTGTGGGGGACTTGTTTAAGCATTGTCCTAGGTGTGGGTAATAGCTAAGTAAATATTAAATGCTTTCATGTGAGTGTGGAACATTTGCCCCATATTTTCCCATTTGTATGAGGAGCTCTTGGAGTGGTATGTTTTAAGTAAGAATAGGCAAACTTAACACAGATAAATTTGAAAAGGTACATATGGGACAATGCCTACATGTCCACGTATATGCTGCAGTGTTGTTCAGTTCTTTTTTTTCCTTTTTGCTTATTAAAAAAAATCCCTAGGAGAGCAAATATGTCTACTACTTTTCCATTTTAAACCTCAAATTCCTAGCAGTTAAATATTTTAAATCAGAATATTTCATTTTAAATATTCATTTCCTCCATGGAAAATCCATGATATTTTTCATGGTGTAGTTCTAACTTTTACTGTGATTTTCTGTTTTCTTTTCCTACAAAATCTTAGATTTGTGTGTTTTTAAAATTGTTGTTCACTGGTTAAGTTTGAACTTTATTTTGTAGCTGGTGTGAATGTAATACCTACCTTTCTTCAGGATTTTTTTGTCTTTTACCAAAAAAAGGAGATGAGTCCATACACTGAATTTTAAAGATGTTTTTAAAGAAGATCTTTTTTATTTGTTTTAGTTAGTTAGCTTATTTATTTATTTATTTAGGGACAGAGAATGTGTGAGCAGGGGAGGGACAGAGAGGGAAAGAGAGAAAGAGAGAGAAAATGAGAGAGAGGGAGAAGGAGAGAGAATCCCAAGCAGGCTTCACACTGTCGGCACAGAACGGGCTCAAACCCAAAAACAATGAGATCACAGCCTGAGCCAAAAAGAGGAGTTTGATGCTTAACTGACTGAGTTGCCAAGGTGCCCCTGACCTGAATTTTTAAAAAGCAAACATTACAGTTCTCTAAAAATGGTTGAAAAAAAGGTAAATTAAATCTTCAAAGTATCGAGCCATTTACATTTATTCAGATTCTGCTTCCATAATTCAAAATGTTTTCATTGTAACAGATGCGCACATAATCAAAATTGATATTTTGTCTTTAATAAATACAAATCTGAAATGTGCAGAAATGCTTGATTTTGATTTTTTAATCGCTCCCAAATTACTTAGCAAAGTAGACAAGATGCTCTTGTTATGGGCATTTATTTATAGTTTCATAATTTTTCTACTTAAATGTTCTGTAATTGTGGAGTTTTTTGTATTCATAGTAATTAACGCTTAATTGTTCCCATATTCTTCTCTATCTCTTATGGGTGCTTTTTTTAGAATCACCATCATTTTTAAAAGATGGACTTTTTTTTTTTTTTATAAAGTTGTTTCTCCTGGGTACAGAAAAAAATCACTCTAGAAAAGCAGTGCAGAGCTAAGCTGCTGACATAAGCTAAATGGAAAAAGAATACAGAAGGTTTTTCCTCCATATCAGCTGAGTGTTGTGACTGAGTGGAATGATTTAATAAGATTTCTGAAAGTTCTTTTTTAATCATTAAGGAATCTTTAGTAGGAAATAAAACATAAGGTTACCAAAAAAAAAAAAAAGGTGGAAGTAATAAGATAGGAAAAAATATATAATTTGCCAGGCAAATATTCATAAAAAGAGGGCTGGAATAGCTATATTAGTTTTAAACGAAAGTAATGTTAAGGTGGAAAAAAAAAATGGCATGAAGGATAAAGAAGGCCAGTGCATAGTGGTAAAAGAAAAAGTTCCCTGAGAAGAAATAACAATTCTAAACTGGTATGTTTCCAGTCATACAGTCTCAAAATAGATAATAAAACAAAAACAGAAAGAATAAGAATCCATCCATCAGGTTGGCACAAGCCTTCATTTTTTTTTTTTTCTATATGTGGAGCAGAGCTGAAGGAAGCCACAGCTGCGGTGACTTTGGAAAACATCTGCACGTGGGCAAGGACACGGATGTTCACCTACTGAAACCTTGCTCGAAATGAGGGAAAAAAAATGGAAAGTGCCTAAGTAAGTGCCCCTTGGCGGGAGAATGGAGAAAGCTGGAATATTCACGCGACCGGCTAACACACAGCAGCTAAGGTGAATGAGTAGACCCGCATGCCACGAGGTGGGGGAATCTTGAAAACATAATGTTGAACCACCGCAGAAGCCCTGCTGGTTTATTGTGTTGTTTTTTTCTGCATAACATTTCCTCTGACTGGTGGCACAGGGATGCCTGCGTCCCTGGATGGGGGGATCTCAGGGCTTGGGCACATGTCAGACGTCACCAGCGTGTCCTCTGGGGATGTGTGCCCACTCTGGAGCCCACTCAACACAACCGCTTGGGAAGTGGTGCACTGGCGGGGGGAGGGCAAGTCCAAAGTAGCTTCATGGAGAAATTCCCCTTAGGAGACTCAGAGAGAGCACCTGGAAGAGACCTTTTCAATCATCCGTGGTGCTCCCCCACCTCCTCACTCTTCAGGTAGAGAAAGAGGACTTGGAGAGGATCCCTACCCCCCACGCCCGAGGCCAGCAAGTGCAGCCAAGTGTGCGTGCAGTCAGGTCTGTGAACAGCATGGGTGGATTCTCATCATCATGTGAGGCTGGCCAAGTTCTGGGTCATGTTCTGCATCTTGCAAAGCAGAGGGGCTCCTTTTGCCCTTTCTTCCAGTAGAAGAGCATTACCGTGAATGAGGCAGAACCAGCAATGTGTCAGGTGTTTCCTGGGGTGAGGAGAAAGGTGAATTCTCCCCCACCGCAGAGCTCGGACATTCAACAAAGAATTCAGATGCCAGGCTGCCCTAGAGCTGACGTGTTTATCGGGTGTGAAAAGTGGGTGAGGGAGCAGCATTAGAGAGTGAAGAGAATACTATATGACAATGAACCTGTCTGCGTGTGGATCTAGGCCATGAGTAGGGTAGAAGAAGCATAACACAGAAGCTGGAGGATCTCAGTGTTGCCTCTCTGTTCCCTCACTTGTCACAGTTGGTAGAGAAGTTCCTGGGAGTGTCTTTGTTTCCCTTAGAGACAGGGTAGGGGCACAGAGTCTGGTCCATGATGGTCACTGGGGCAGGGACATCTGTGACCAATGGCGCCCCCATTGCCTACCCTTTCTCTGATCCCCCAGCTCTGGGTACTCCAACCATGGGACGCTGCAAAAATGGTGGAGAGTTAGATTTGGGGGGCTGGGGGTCAGGCAAACAAATTGAAAGCAGAGCCCAGGGCCAAGACTCTGTGCCACCAGTCTTCTACTCGAGAGAGAAGTTTCAAACAGAAAGCTGCATGCCCAGAGCCAGCGGGACCTGCAGGATCTCCCAGGGGATCCTAGGAATATGCAGGCTTGGCATGAGCTCCTGAAGAAATGCTATTTTCACTTTGGATGGTGGCATCTGGAAAAACATGATTGAGGAAAATCCCAGAGGGAGCAAAAGCTGTTCTGTGCCAACTCAAAAGTGCCCACGATTTCTCTTGAACTTAGGAGTTCTTTGGGCAATTGACCGGTAGGGCTGGACACAGTCGCCCCACCTCAGTTACGACATTTGGTTGAACACCACTCTCTAAAAGCCACCTGCCTGTTACACTGGGTGCATGTGTAGACTAAGAGTGAACTGACTGCCCTTCCATCAAAAAGCCATCCTGGTTGGTTTCCCCACTGCTGACACTGAACTGAATTTTCAGTCAATAGATGGCTCTGACCTCACTAACTGACCGGTTTCTGAACATAGTTGTATAACTGGGTGGGGCTTGTCTCTAGATTCATCAGAGCCCGAAGCAAGGTCCGATATGTCAGCTGAATCCTAGCATTTTCCAAACACAAAGGCATTCAATCGTTTCCTCAATCCGTCAGTCTCCAACTTGCAGTCCACCACTGACCCACTAGTACTACCCGCAGCTAGGATACCAGTGCAGTGGACAGAGACAGTCCCTCTCAATGAGGAGAAGATGAGGGCTGGAGGTTGGGGAGGAGAGTGGAAAGAGAGGACATGTGCATCCTAGTGGAAAACCAGTGCCCTAAAGCCCCTTTCCTGCAACACTACTTTTGAAAGTAAAGATGCTGCAGAATGGAAACTCACTGCTCTTGACCCTGGGTTTTCTCTGCACATCTACTCTTTGGGATGAGACAATTATCTCCATTTCACAGATGAATACACTGGAGTCCAGAAAGCGGGCATGACTTGGCCAAAGTCACACAGTAAGAGAAGAGTGGAGCTGCTCTGACATCCTCCTGAGTTGGGAGGCAAAGCTCTTTTTGCCACATCGGCAGAGCCCACAACTTGTAGTGGTGGACATTGTACAAATCCAGCGACAGGTCCAAAGACTTACAAGATCTAGTCTGTCCTTGGGGGGCTTTTGGCACAGCTGAACAGGGAGGAGAGGTCAGAATGATTGCATGTTACTGGCCAATGTTATATCGCCACATAAGGTCACATGAAAGAACAAATGAATAATAGACACAGCACCTGCTTCAGTATTTAGGGAGGGGCAGATGGCATTTAGAGAAGGCTTGCATGTGTCACACTTCACTAGATCTCCCTCCAGGAGAGGACCCAGATCCCATGTCTGTCTATGGTCTTGACACCCATCACAGTGCATGGCATCAAACAGGGGCTCAGGGCACGTCAGAACTAAGGAACACGCAAGTGACTTGGGGGAAGGGAAGCCCCCTCATCCGACTCACTTAGAAGCCTTTTGCTATAGTTATTCATGCAAAGTGGTTATAGTTATTTGCTCTATTTATTCTTTGCAAAGTGGAAACAGTAATACTACCACCTCCCTCATTTTTGTAGGGCTAAAATGAGATTAAAAAAGACAGAGTGGACGGTCATAGCTAAGGCTCTCCAAAGTAAAGACTCATCCAGAAGACCTGCTGGCCCCAGGTGGCCTTCACAGCTCCCAGCACAAGGATCAGACGTGGCTTTAACACCTACCAGGTGAATGGGCCAGGCTGAGCTTTGCATGTTTACAGTTTTCCTAGACTGGTTTAACTTCAAAAGAGATACAAGACAGAAGTAGCCTTGGTCGAGACAAACACTCTTTAATTGTTTATCTCTTGTCTTTTTAACTAGACTTCTTGACAGAACAGGCTGTGTCTAATCCCCTTTACTAACTGTTGAGGGGCCAAGCACTACCTGCTATGGGGGTTGGCTATCACCGACCTCTGCCTGATAGTTCCATGAACACACATTGAACCCATATTCATGCATTTATTCATTTACTCGTGGATTCAATAAATGCATCATAGTCACTAACTCTGCCAGCTACTGAGGACATAAGAATGAACAAGACCCGACTTAATAATCAAGGAGCAGAGCTCAGCGGAAGATGCAGAGATGGGCACCAAAACCAGCAGGTACAAGGACAGGTGCATTCAGAGCATGGTGCTCAGTGTGGTGCAACCCAGAGAAGGGACCCAGGGAAGGAAGTCCAGGGATGAGGGGCTTGAAGAGCCAAGGAAGGCTTTAAAAAAATTAACCTTTGCTTTAGGTCTCGAATGATGGCCAGGGGAGAGAAGGACAAGGCTTGTGAAATTACAGAGATGTCCATGAGATTATTAGTTAGTGAACAAGTGATTTTATGTGCGTGTAATGCAGGATGGGTGCCTGGGTTGGAAGGAGGAGAGGCTGGCTGGGGAGATGAAGCTGGGCCTTGGGGCTGTTGGGCTGGAGCCACAGATACCATGCTGAGGAGTTCAGACTCCATTGTAGGAACGGTGGGGTGAGCAAGCATCTAGAGGAGGGAAACAATCTAATGATGCTGTGGGCAGTGGTCAGGAATAGAAGGGACAAAGGTAAAGGAAGGAAATCAGGAGACTGTTGCATACCTCCAGGCCTGAGATGAATTCTGAACCAGAATCTGAGTTCTGAATCAGAGCAGTGATGCCAGGCTGAAAAAGGAAAAAGTACCTTGGTTTGGCTGTGTCCATCAAGAGGAGGGATACTCATCTCTCTGGGACCCTTGACCTCTTTAACTACAAACTTAGGTTGGGTCAGCTGGACTTCAAACTGGATGAACTTAAAAGATCAAAATTGCCATCATTTCCTTGGTTAGGTAGCTTTGGAGACACATAAACTTGGACTGTGGTTTGACTTTGCATCAGTTTGGCCCCATCACGGGTGATTCATTCAATAAGTTACTCACTGCTGGAGGCTTTTGAGCAGAAGTTGGGGGGAACACTTGAGAGTTTTTTCCACTGGGAGATGCTACATTGGATGATCCCTACAGCTCTAAGACATAATATTCTGTGATTCTAATGCCCAGATAGACGGTCAAAGAAAAGTCCTGCCCTTGATGGGCTCATGTTCTGAGGACTTCCACTTGCAGCTCTGGGGCAGAGTGGAGCCTGTGTGATGTGACTGCACATGACAAGTTTCCCAGTGAAAACCAGTGCTACTGGTGACTCATCTTGTTGCGATGTCTTTCTGAGCTGCAGGAACTCAAGGGTGAGGTACACAGTTCACCCCCAGAAGGAGAAACTAGGCAGGGGAGAGAGTGTCGAAGACAACTTCAGTTTTCTTTGTGCCACATTTGACATATTCTTGCCTTTGTCAGCATTTCCTGTGCAACATCCTTTTCTAAAATGAGCAAGGAAGTCCCAGTGGAGCCTGAGGTGACTAGAATGCCACCAGCTCAGTGTGGGGTGGGACTGTTCCCCTGGATGACTAGGGTCATTTGAGTAGGAGACAGTGAAGGCAAGTGGGGAAGATTCCTTCCCTGCTGGAGCTGAGGTTAGATTTCCTGGGGTTCCATATTTTCTGGCCTGCACAGCATGGCTCAGGATCGAGCACAATGATCATAATTTGCTCAGACAATTCTCAAAACTGTCATGCTGGCTTTTGGGTCCACATCCAGATGGTCAGTGAGAGGACAACTGTCCCCTGACTCCTGGGAGCACTGAGGGCAACTTGACATTTGTCCTCATTCTCAGCTGATATCAGCCAATGATCCTCATGATGGAAGTAGTAAAGTCAGTGGGGGCTGCCTCATCACCTCAGTGCACCTGCCACCCTTGGCCCCAACCATGCTCTGTAACCTGCCTTGTCTTCCTCCTGTTACCCCTGTCCTAGGGCCACTCTTTGCCCCTCATGCCCCTCCAAGCCTCTGAGATTCCCCTTCCTTGGCATGCCAATCTCCTGCAAATCCAGTCACTAAGAACTCACCCCCTTTCCTCCAAACACCCCCAGACCTTCATACTTTTTGTCTCTCTTCATACTGAGCTATCAGTCTTGCCTGTTTCATACTGTTGACTTCTTACCCTTCCTCTGAAGCCCAGTTGGAAGGCCACTCCTTTCGTGAAGGCTTTTCCTAATCCTTGGTTGAAATGAAATTCTCTTTGGAGCTCTTACCACATGTTCTACCTGTACTGAGGCAGTGAAACCTCTCTGCCCATACTCCAGTGACCCAGATACATGTCCCATATCGTTTCCACAAGCTCCTTGAGGTCATAAATAGAATCTTATCCAAATCGGTATCTCTAGCTCCATGTGTGGTACCTCTTACACAGTAGGCACTTCAGTAAGGATTATGACAATACAGGTCATGATGACTAACCTCTCCAGCACACAGTCATGCCTCAGATCCCTGGAGACTGGAACATTCCACGAAGGGCATATATTACCTGTGGAAGTTCCCTCCAAAGGCACGATGGGTTTACCAACACGATCATGAACAGACTCTGTTATACACAGGCATAGTCTTACAATTTCCTTTAATAATACTATCAAAATGAGTGTCCTTTCAGTTTATGAAAAATTCCTTTTTCCTTTCACATTATACAAAATCCATGTAAATATGATATCCACTCAAGGGAAATAAATGTGGCAGGAAGTTGTCCTCCAACACCTCTGGGCTAGAGCTAACTCTGCCCATACTTCAACCCCTGTGCTCCGGGACTTTTGCCTCTGATGACAAAAACAAACAGCCTCATGAAAATGGAAATGGTCTGTCCATTGTTTGCACACTGAGGATTCGCCTAAGTGCTGGAAATAAAATTGGCTACATTTTCACAGGTCGGACCCAATGTTTTCTGTCCGAAGAGCTACGGCAAAACTGGGCACAGACCAAACACAAGCTATTTGAAGAGTCCAAACGGCACACAAAGTTGGTATTTTTCCCTGGCATTAAGAAATGGAAAATAATTGAAAGCCAGGACGAGAAAAGAAGCATTTGCCTGCACTGGGGAAAGAATGGAACCAAGCAGTTCAGTTGGCCACTAGAAAATGGAATATGAAGTGTATTTGCAACAGCTCCCTGATGGTCTCTGCCTACAAACCTGAAGTCTTCCGAAGGTTCCCTTTGCTCCTTTTCAGACCCGAAGCCCGGGTGCATCCCCAGGAGGTGTCAGAGGCACCCACATCTACATCTCCTCTGGGGCTGCAGGCCGGGTGCTCTGCACGGGGGTGGGACTGGTACATGCCGTCAGCTCCCCAGGTGGGGCTGGACCCTCTGGACTCTGGGAACCACAGCCCGAAGCTTTCTTCTTGCTGTCTGAGGGGACCTGAGCTGGGAAGCGGTGACCAGCCAGGAGGGAGGCCAGTGTCCTTGCGCAGGGCTCTGTTGCCATGGTTTGAGCCTTCCATGGCTTTGGCTGTCAGTAGAAAGTGACGTGTGGAGATCCAAGGCTATCCCTCCCGCTTCCTCTTGACAGCCTCCTCTCGGAAGTGACTGCCGGGTTCCCATTCCTTTAGAAGAGATTGGGCCCACGCAAAACTCAGGGATCCATTTGTCAGAATTCTACTCCTAATGAGGGAAGTTTCAGCTGCTTTAACAGCCAGTTTCCACAAACTTAATTAGGTTGGCCATGCGGTCCGTCTAATCCATACCTTCCGATTGCTGCGCATGCAGGATGGGCCAGCATTAAATATTAGGAGGTTTTCTCTGAATTTCTCTGATCTCTGATATGAGGCTTTGCTACTGACCTTTCTTAAATGGCACTGTCGAGCCAGATGACTTCCACCCCTGGCGATAACCCTTCTGGGGAATGTAGAATAGCAGGTGAGGTGGCTCCCGTGGCAGTGCAAAGCTTTCTGAGGCAAGGGACGCAAAGATGGCAGTGTGGTTCGCTGGCTAGCCCCCAGCACAAAGAGAAATAAGGGCCACGCACAGAGACAGCTCTCAATGTGGGTTTCTGCCTTGCTCACGCGGTTGGACACGTGCCATGGAATTGGGGACACTGGAGAGATCCCATGCCTCTCAGATCTTACTGGAAAGCTAACTCTTCTCTTAAAAGAGTAGGGAACAGAGACTTCCAGCTACAAACTCTGCTGGGGTCAAGGCTGATAGGCCTTTGTGATGGATTCCAGTCTCGAACTCCCTGAAAGTAAACTTGCGAATAAGTCAAGTGAAAGGACAGACCTCATGACTGTCCGGGGGCAGCAGAGCAAAGAGCAAAGAGTGGGGTTTACAAGTCATTTCATCTGACCTGGAATCCCAGCTCCTCCCCTCCCCAGCAGGAGGGAAGGGGAGATTTCATCTCTCCTGGCCTTAGTATGCTCATTCACAAAGTAAGATGCTAATAACTCCCTTGTAGCGTTGTGGAGAGGGTGATGCAGAAAGTCCAGAAGTCTAAGAAGAGCTCAGTTAAGATGAGTTTCTACTTCTCTTGGCAGAGCCTAAGTCAGGACTGGAGCCATCTTGGGGCCTGGGTGGCTCTGTTGGTTAAGCGTCCAACTTCAGCTCAGGTCATGATCTCACAGTTCGTGAGTTCGAACCCCACGTCGGGCTCTGTGCTGACAGCTCAGAGCCTGGAGCCTGCTTCGGGTTCTGTGTCTCCCTCTCTTTCTGCCCCACTCCCACTTGTGCTCTGTCTCTCTCTATCTCCCCAAAATGAATAAGTGTTAAAAAAATATTTAAGATTATAGAAGAACTGGGGCCATCTCTGTGGGGGTTGGAATATGGTCTTCTTACCCAAGTGCTGGGGATGGAAGGGCAGGCCAGACTGCTATCATCCGGGGCTGGTGACAGGCAGCCAGTGGAGGAGAGCATCTCCAGAAGCCTCAGGGTCGTCCCCTGAAACTAGGGACAATCAGCTATGCACTCACGTATCATTTAGTGAGCGCTCTTTCTGTGCCAACTACGATGGTACATGGCTCAGGGAATGCCACAGTGAGCACGTCCCATGCTGCCAGCCTTGTGGAATTTACAGGCTAAGGCAGTGTTTGAAAAACAAAGAGCTGACCCTTTTTAAAAGTTGTTTCTGGGGCTCCTGGGTGGCTCGATCGGTTAAGCGTCCAACTCTTGATTTCAGCTCAGGTCATGATCTCATGGTTTGTGAGCTCCAGCCCTGAGTTGGGCTCTGTGCTGACAGCGTGGAGCCTGCTTGGGATTCTCTTTTTTCCTCTCTTTCTCTCTGCCCCTCCCCTGCTCGCACATGTGCTCTCTCTCTGTCTCAAAATAAATAAATAAACTTCTTAAAAAATTGGGTTTTTTTACTTGAGTACAGTTGACACACGATGTTATGTTAGTTTCAGGTATTCACAACATAGTGATTCAACTTCTCCGCATATTATGCTATGCTCACCAAATGTGTAGCTACCATCTGTTCCCATATGACGCTCTTACAGTATCATTGACTGTGTTCCCTACGCTGTGCCTTTTATTCCCGTCACTTATCAATTCCATGACTGGAAGCCTGGATCTCCGTCCCCACCTCCAACCCATGTTTGCTTATCCTCCACCCTCCTTCCCTCTGGCAACCACCAGTTTGTTCCCTGTATTTATAGGTCTGATTCTGCTTCCCGTGAGTATGTTTATTTCTTGGGTTGTTTTTTTTTTTTTTCAGATTCCACATATGAGTGAAAATCATATGGAACTTGTCTTTCTCTATCTGACTTCTTTCATTTAGCATTATATTAAAGAGCTGATTTTAAAGTTTATTTCTTTAGTTTGAGAGAGAGAGAGCCAGCATAGGGGAGGGGCAGAGAGAGAGAGAGAGAGAGAATCCCAAACAGTCTCTGTGCTGTCAGTGCAGAGCCGTTTGTGGGGCTCGATCTCACAAATCGTGAGATCATGAACTGAGACAAAATTAAGAACCAGACGCTTAATCGACTGAGCCACTCAGGCTCCCTAAGAGCTGAGTTCTAAATGAAAGTGTTGATTTAAGTTATTCTTATTCTAATGTCATTTCAATCTATTAAAATATAAAACTACATATCAATTCCTTAATTTTGTAGGTAACTTTTACACAACTAGGGAAATAAAGCAGATTAACAAATAAAATAAAACTGGAAAACCAATCGCACTTTAATCATTACAATTTGAAGTGACATTTGATGTGGTTTTCCTGAAACTAACCACCCAATTTGGGTTTTAAAAGTAGAATGATATTGCCTCACGTCTGTATTCAATCTGAATATTACTTTAATAAAATTTATGCATCCACAGAATGGGAAGAATTATTTTCAGATCAGATATCTGATAAGGGCTTTGTATCCAGAATATATTGAGAACTCGTACAACTTAATAAAAAGACAAATAACCAATTGAAAAACAGGCACAAATTTGAGCAGACATTTCTCCAAAGGAGATGTACAAATGGTCAACAGGTACGTGAAAAGATGCCCCACATCCTCAGTCATCAGAAATGCACATCAAAACCACAACGAGAAACCACTAGAATGGCTATAATCAAACAGTTGGACAATGACATGTGTTGACAAAAAGGTAGAGGAATTAGAACCCTCATGCACTGCTGGTGGGAATTTTAAGTGGTGTGGCCGCTTTGGAAAAGAGACAGTTTTAGAAATGTTCCACACGGAGTTACCATAGGACCCAGCAATTCGACTTGTAGGTATGTAACCAAAAGAATTGAAAGTATTCGTTCATGTAAAAATGTACATATGGGGGCATCGGGGCCATTCAGTCGGTTAAGTGTCCGACCTCACCTCGGGTCATGCTCTCACGGTTTGTGGGTTCAGCCCCGCGTGGGGCTCTCTGCTGTCTGTGGGGAACCCACTTTGGATCCTCTGTCACCCTCTCTCTGCCCCTCCCCTGCTCACGCTCTCTCTCTCAAAAATAAACATTTTTAAAAATGTGCACGTAAGTGCTCGTAGCAGTGGTTCATAATGGCCAACAAGTGAAAATTTCCAAATGTTCGTTAACTGATTAATGGATACACAAAACATGTTTATCCTTACATGGTGTAGATTGTATGCATACAATGGTCTATCCATACGATGGAATATTATTGGGCCATCAAAAAGAATGAAGCCCTGATACCTGCTACAGCATGAATGAATTTAAAACCATGTCAGATGTAAGAAGTAAGTCACAGGAGACCACAGATTGCCGGATCCCATTTATATGAAATGTCCTTAGACATTAGGCAAATGAATAGAGACAAAAGTTAGTGACTGTCTAGGCTGGGCTAGGGTGGGCTGGGGTGGGGGGGGCAGTCACTGTTGATGAGTATGGGGTTTCTTTTTTTTTAAGTGTATTTGTTTATTTTTAAGAGAGAGAGTGAGAGTGGGGGTGGAGAGAGAGAGAGAGAGAGAGAGAGATGCTGTCAGCACAGAGCCCAACACGGGACTCAATCTCATAAGCTGTGAGATCACGACCTGAGCCAAAATCAAGAATTGGACACTAACCAACTGAGCCCCCCAGGCACCCTGAGTATGGGGATTCCTAACTGTGGTGGGGGCAGGAAACACATCTACAAAATTAGATGTGATGGTCGTACCACCCTGGATAGACCAAAAAACATTCAATTATAACTTTAAATGGGTGAATTGTACCGTATGTTCATTATATCTCAATAAAACTGTCAAAAAGGTCAAGAAAACACCTGCCCAGAATGCCTGAAAAAAATAAAGGTGTTGTATCCAGTGGCGTTAATTACCCAGACACTGTTTTCTAGGGCTGGATCTGGAGCCTCGGTATAAAACCGAAACTTTCCATGAACAATCCATGAATGTCAATTTTAATGAGGTGCCCCTTGATAACTCAAAAGTAATCTCAGGGCATCGAGGAGGGTTAGCATTGGGGAAATTATTTAAGTCGGGGAATTAAATGGGTGCCTAATCTGATGACTGGTGGAAGTGGGAACAAAACATATTTACTACCGTCGTTGAAAGCTGGTACACGTGGAGATGAATCCCCACACTGGGCAGGTTTTCTGGCAAGACTTGCACACGAGGGCTGGGAAGATTCGGTTCTTCTCAAACACCGTCATGGACAGGCGCCCGGTGCTGCCCACCTCTTTTCTGTCCACCAAACTGTCTATACAGGTATCCTAATATCCCCTGGTCCTCACCTGGCCCAAATGTGATTATAAACACATGTGGTGACATTGCAAGTCTTGGGTAGAAATAGGTTTTTCGATGACCTCCCTAAAAATTGTGTGTGTGTGTGTGTGTGTGTGTGCGCGCGCGCGCACGCACACGGGCACACGTTTGTCATGCCCATACAGATACACAATTATTGTAGAGAAATCTCAGACCTGATTAAAGAAACTCAGATCAAGGGTTTACAGTGCCAGGAGTTTGGAAGGGAGACAGTGAAAATAAAAGCGAAGGTGCATGGGCGAAAATGGGTCCGTGGGCTTGTTGGGATACTGGGTTGGGGGCTTTACTGGAGGGGGATGGGCCAGAGTGAGGCACTGCAGGTGGGTGGGGGAACCAGGCTTTAAGCCAGAAGGATTTGAAGAGGAGAGTTTAAGTGCTAAAATGTCACTCACCCCTGCTGCCCCATCAACTTTGCCTTAATGGACTCTGGAGGCAGCCCCTGGACCTTTTTGCTTTCATCCGGAGATTTCCAGCCATTTTCAGGTAAAAAGAAGAAAACGAACAGGCACAAAGAGCCTTTTGGAAGGCACAGCCCACGACCCAGCAGCAGAAGTCTTCCAAAGAGCCTCCAGAGGGGCTGGCCTGCGGCCAAGGCCTCGGGCCTGCTGCTTTTCCACACCTTCTTTGGTTCCTGGGGGTGGAAGGGAGAGAAACCAACTGGTGAGCTGAATGCCAGGCCGCTGATTAACATTCTGGATAAAGAAGGACTGAGACATCACTCCCTCTCTTAGGCAACCTAAATGGTGGGGTGGTGCTGGCGTGTTTTCAACTTGCGCAGCCAACGTCCAGTCTGTAGACCCCTCCTGGGCCCGAGCCTTTCCAGTGCTTTTCTAGCCCCTTCTCTCAGTGCCGATGCCCCGGGAACAGGAGCCCAGGTAGCCAGAAAGCTCTTTTGTATTTAGGACATATGACAGCACTCGTTGTGCTTTCAAAAGGCAGGGGTGACTGTAGCTGCTGTGGTTCTGGGAAGCTCAGGGGTGAGTCTAGATTGGGGGTTGGCAGGTCGGGGGGCAGAGGGCGGTGGGGAGAGTTTTCTGTGGCACAGTTTTCTATCCTGGTGAGTCGGTGTTCTGTGCCCCAGCACCTGGGCCAGGATCTGGGAGGCAGCGTGAGCGGGCTGGCGTGCCCGGGTGATGGGAGACCCCTTCTACTGAGTTCCCGCTTGCGGAGGCCTCCGGCATGGGTGGTCCCAGGATCCTGGCATCTAGGCAATGCCACCCAGCAATCTGCAAACAGGTATTGGACGCTTGCCACGGAGGCGGAGAGGAGCGATCCAGCACGCTGGCTCGCGTCATATTCTGCTCCTTATTAGCTACACGGCCTGGAAAGTTACGGAGCCCTGTTTTCATCCATAAAGTGAAGATAACAATGGCTAGGGATGAGATCGTGATGGTAAATGGTGACACTGCCTCCCTGCCCTCAACTCTCCCCCCAGCCCCAGAGGGGTGCTCTCCTCACCTCCTGATCTGGTTACAATCATCCCCTACTTTATGCCTGCTTATGATTTGCACGCACATCACCTTAAAGGATCATCCTCCAAACTGGGCTGGGGCAGGGGGGTGGGTCTGGCTTATTATTGGTGTGTAACTGATGAGGAAACTGAGACTTAGAGAGGGGAGGTAACTGGGCACAGGTCCCAGAGCTGAGTTTCGTCAGCCCAAGCTCCCTGGGCTGTGCCCTCTGCTGCTCCCTGTGGGAGTGGGAGTGGAGGGTCCCCCTCTTGCATTGCACCCCACCCCTCCATGAGCCCTCAGCCCCCTGCTTCACTGTGAAGAACGGCCATCCCTTTCCCGAATGTATGCCCTCCTAGTGTCACGGTTCGGTGTTTTTACACAGGTAACATTAATGTATCTTGTTGCAAAAGAAGCAAAGAACGTGAGTGTGTTTGGAATGGGCAAGAAAGGTCCCTCATCAGCCCCCAACCTAATATTCTCCACACCCAGCCTGTCTCCGTGAAGATTCTGGAACATCTCTGCAGCCCTCTTGCTAAGCTTCTCCATGCACGTACATGCATATATATGTTTTCATATGAATGTTGCCATACAACATATATTATTCTGAGAATTGATCTCAGTAATATGTCTGGGAGAGCCTTCTAAATCAGTGTCATTCTAAAGGGCTTTGCAGTGATCCCTTGTGTGGCTGATCTCTATTTTGCCAGTTCTCCAGTGACCGGCATTTAGATTGCTTCCTTTTTTTTTTTTTTTTTTTGCATTTTAAATAATGCTGCAATGACCACTCCTAGACCTTGGGCTTTGGGTAGATGTACAAAAATTTTGGCATTATACCATCTTACAGATGAGAAAAACGAGGCTGGGTGAGCTGAAGGGGTTTGCTGGGACCAAAACATGGGTGTTTATAATCTTCCATCAATGCTCTCGTTCTTCAGAATTCTCAGACTTCCGCAGAGGGAATGATTCTCTCTGCCACATGAAATTCTGAGCACAGGTCACTTCCTCCTGTCACCCCATACACAGCAAAGCCCTGACGACCCACTGCCTGCTTAAACCTGCTCACTGCCCCCATTGCCTTCAGCACAGAGTCTCAGCTACGCCGGAAGTCTGTGCGACCCGCAGCCCCTCACCCCTCCAGTGCATCCCCAATGCCTCTTGCCGTTGAGAGTAGCCAGGCGGGCCTCTTCCATGTTCCCTGGCGCTCCTCCCATACCCCCGCACGGCCTTTGTTTCTGAACTTCCTTTTCTATGCCCCCGATCACTAGGTGAACCGCCCTCAGCTCTCAAGTCACCTTGATCTGCCGTGCCCCCAAGAGACCTCCTTGTGTCCCTCTCAGACACTCCCAGCCTAGACGACATCCGTCTACCTGCCGGTCTCACACCAGACGCGAGCTACAGGAGAGTAAGGGCTGCTTCTGCTGATATGCCTGTGGCAGTGGTGGTGGCTCGGCAAGAACTATGGACTTGCGGAACGAGGGCATGAGTGCCCGAATGCGCAGCAGTCACACTCTGCCCCCACCGGGTTCCCTGAGAAGCGGAGGGACATCAGATACTCTGGGAGCACTGATACTTCAACACAAGTCCACCCCCAGTGTCCGGGAAAGTCACAACCCAGAGAATTAGCCACTCACTTCACTTGATTCTATTTCTGATGCCGCAGTGACCACAGGACCAGAGTCTCTCTCAGTGGAAGGGGAAGAGAGAAAGGAAGGAGGCCAAGAAGGAGGGACAGAGATGCCCGGAGGGGCCATTAGTGAAGATGTCTTCAGACACTGGCACCTCAGTGGTTGTGTGTGTTGCGTGTTTTTCAGACGGCCGGTTCTGTTTGGAAGTCATGGATCATGGGGCATTTGTGACGGCAGCAGGGAAGGAGCGGCAGAAGGAGCCATGACAGCGTGTGGTCACAAGTAAGAATCTCCTAGTAACCTGGGTACGGAAAGGACCAGCCCCGCGGACGCACCCCCTGCAAAGATGGGCAGAACTGGCGTCCCCCTTCCCCGGCGCATCTTCCTGGCACCGCTGGCTCCCCGGACACCGGCGCTGGGAACCGATGGAGAGCCTGCTGCCCAGGTACCGGCCGACCCAGCAACCGCAGCATGTGGGTTTAACATTATTCCTGCCAAAGTGCATTCTTGCGATGTGGTCATTATTGTCTCCATTGTGCACCGGAACCATGGACATAGGAACTTGGAGGGATGAGCAACACGTCCCCAGGCTCGGGAGGTCCTAGCCCGGCCTGTCTGTCTCGGGGGCATCGTGGCTGGTTCTGCAGAGTGCCCGGAGGGTAGAGACAGAAGGGTGGGGGGAACCATCTGCAGTTCTCTTTCCCTCCCGCTCACCCAGCTTCCTCTCTCCCCCTCTGCCACTTTCTATGCCAAGCTTCTTCTTTGGAACAGACCCTGTGAGTAATTGCTCCTGAGAGCACGCAGTTCCCAGGAAAAGACCCCGCTGCCCTCGCGGAAGGGTCTGTGCAGCTCAAGCAGATTGAATGCTCGAGGACTGGGATATTTTTGATTTTGAGGCAGGTGGCTGAGGCAAGATAATCCCTAAAATTAGAGAAATGTGTAAGATATATTCTTTAGACTCTGGAGGAAGACTTCCTGCCCGAGACAGGCACATCCCTGCATCCCTCAGCCCGCAGCCAGCCTGGAAACGCCCCCCCACTCCCGCCCCAGGGCGTCCTAACGAGTTCCAGGGCAGCAAATACCCATCTTTTGTAGGTGGTTCAAAAGCTAGGATAATGCAAAGACCCCTTCAGGTTCAAAAGGGGTTGGATGACAGGTCCAACCCGTATAGGAAGGGACCAGAAGATCCAGAGAAAGGCTGTCACAACCCAGAGAGGGGAGGGATGAAATCAGAGAAAAAAATGGCTGTATTTGTTAAGAAGCACTGATCAAAATTAAAGTGAGAAAACTGGTTACAGAAAATACGGGGAGAGGGAAATAAGTTAAAGACACCATAAGGAAGCAGCCGGACAAATCCAGCTGGTGGGTGTGTCTGCAGGGGGCCTGGCCTGGTGTCCTCCACAAGTCTGTCCCTTAATGGGGACTTGACTGAGGTAATAGGGACCCAGGGACATAGCAATATTCCCTGGGTGGTCCTCCATCAAATTCTGCTTTGAACGAGCCAGCTCCAAAGAACACTGTTGGGTCAATCGGGGAAATGAGAATATGGTCTGGGGACTAGATGGTATAAAAAATGTTCCCAAGCCAACAGCAAAGTAGAGATTAGTTACTGAAAACAATTGGATTATAAAACACGACGTGCAGAATGATCTCATTTGGGTGAAGTAAAAAAGGAAGGGTATGTACTGAGGTGTTAGGGGTGGAAAGCTCTGTGTGGTAGGAATGTGATAACTTTTCATTTTTACTTTTGCTTGACTGCATTTCCCCTTTTCCATTATGCACATGCAGGGATCCTGGCCCAGTCTCTCCAACAAGTCTGTTACTTTGCTAAGTAACAGGGACCTAGAGACAAAATGATATGCCCCGAGCGCTCCTGCAAAACTTCTGAAACAATGAAAGATTCGTTTAGAAGCCAAACGGTTTGGGCAGTATTTCTAAGCATGGCAGACAAAGGGTTAATAACGCCTTGGACTGGTTAGAATATTCCACAGGGAAACTGGAGACTGGGGGCCCAGGACACAAATAGAAAATCCACAAGGAAATGTAAATGACAGAACATTTGAAAAGGTTCAGCCTTGGGGCGCCTGGGTGGCTCAGTAGGCTTGACTCAGGTCATGATCTCACGGTCCATGAGTTTGAGCCCCGCATCAGGTTCTGTGCTGACAGCTCAGAGCCTGGAGCCTGTTCGGATTCTGTGTCTCCTTCGCTCTCTGCCCCTCCCCCGCTTGCGCTCTGCCTCTCTCCCTCTCTCTCTCTCTTTCTCTCTCTCTTTCTCTCTCTCCCTCAAAACTAAATAAACATTAAAAAAAAAAGAAAATGTTCAGCCTCATTAGTAATCAAGGAAATGCAAACTAGAACCATGAACCAAATCTCTCTCCATCAAATTACTAAGAAAAATGGAAAGAAAAAGAATAACCCAGTTGAGGCTCTGAGAGAACAGGGGCTGGTGTGCGCGCCCCCTTGCTGCCTCCATCACGAGAGTAATTTGACCGTAAACTTCAGGATCCTTGAGGTTGTCTGCGTTCATGAACTCCACGGCTAAGGAGCTTTCTTTGAAAAAGAATCATAATATGAAAAAACGGATGCTTGTTACAACATCTGAAGAATTAAAACTCCAATCGTCTGGCGTGTGAAATATCCTCAGGTGGACAATGACAATTCAATCGACAACCCAAGATGTTGATATGTGAGACAGTCGTTAGAATATCAAGTAAAAGGGGCAATTGACTACTTCGTCCTCATCAAGAAAATCGAAAGAGCAACAAGACGCCTCGGAAAGGCTGATGAAGAAATGCCCAGGAATGTTTCCATCTCTGCCTGGAGGAGGGAGGTGTGTGGTCAGCTCTTTCCTTATTTCCAAATGTGGATGTATGCCTCTTCCTTCCATCGTGAGGAGCTAGAGAAAAAGGAAAAAGTCAATCGTGAAGGTTTGTTGTTTGTTTGGTTTTTTTCCAGTAAAGTTGAGAAAGCTCTCACTGTAGGAAAATCAACCCAGCCAGAGGCACGAATGACTGCTGCCAACCTGCTGGTCAGCTCTTCAGATGCCTGGGAGCCTCGGGGGCTTCCATATCCAGGATGGGCTCCTGTGCAACCAAGGGAAAGGACATGGGGTCAAGGGAAGCCCAGGACATGGATGTCCCACAGAGGCATAGGAGCAGGCCTTTGGGAGGTGACTGTAGTCAGCCCCATGCCAGAGCAAAGCCATCGTGGGCAGAGGGGTGCCGAGGAGACTCTGCCCCCTTGTCCTGTGGACAAGGGCTTCCAGAGCACCCGCCACGGTGGCCTGGAAGGCAGGACCGAATCGCATGGTTGCATCCCCTGTGGCCCGCTCCAGGCTCTGAGTGCCGGCCCCAGCCCCCCTCACATGCTGCTGCCTCTGTCGCCTCCTGGTGGGTGGCACTGGGCAAGGCGTGTTTTCTCCTCTATAAAGTGGTGCATTCACTCCTTAGGACTGTCCTAACCAATCACCAGGCATTTATTCTCTCACAGGTCCGGAGGCCAGAAATTTAAATTCAAGGCCAGAAACGTTGATAGGGCTCTGCTACCTCCAGAGGTTCAGATTCAGATCGCTCCTTGTCTCCTGCAGCTTCTGATAGTCGCCGGTGGTCCTTGGTGTCCTTGGCTTGTGGCAGCATCACTGCAAACCTGTGCTTGTATTTCTACATGGCTGCCCTTCCTCCATGTCTGTGCGTCTGTGCCCCAGACTTCCTTCTTCTTATGAGGATAGCAGACATTAGATTGGGGGCTCACCCTGATCCAGCATGACCTCATCTTGACTGATTAGCCCTGCCAAGGCCCTATTTCCAGATAAGGTCACAGTCTGAGGTGTAGGGTGGACATGAATTTGGGGGGGGGGGACTCTATTCAACCCTGTGAGGGTGGAGACACTAGTCACACCTACCTTATGCAGTTGTTTGAGCTTTAAATGAGTTAGTACAGATAAAAGTGCTTAGAACAATGCCTGACACGTAGAACGGACCATCTAAGCGATGATTATGCTTCAGCTGAAGTCTGAAGCTGCCTTCTGGAAGTTTCCCTTCTCATAGGGAGATATTCAAAGAAGCAGAACGGCAGGATGGGGTGCATGGTGGCTACCCAGGAGCCTCTGTAGTCCTTGGGTCTGCGCTGGGCCACCCTCACCTCTGTGGGGGTGTGGCCCAGCTTCTTGGGTCACCCTTATTGCTTTTTTGTAAGGTTTATTTATTTATTTCGAGAAAGAGAGAGAGAATGCGTGCACACAAGTGGGGGAAGGAACAGAGAAAGAGAGAGAGAGAGGGAGAGAGAGAGAGAGTCCCAAGCAGGCTCCATGCCATCAGCACAGAGCCCGATGCAGGGCTCGAACTCATGAACTGTGAGATCATAACCTGAGCTGCGATCAAGAGTCAGATGCTTAACCAACTGTGCCACCCAGGCGCCCCATCACCCTTCTTGCTTCTCAAAATGCTGTCACTCCCTGTTGGCAGCCACACCCTGCCTATACAGGTTGAGGGGCTCAACCACACCAGGTGTCCACAAAAAAAACCAGGGTCACACTGTTACACCTCCCGCTCCCTTCAAAAGGGAAACTTAGTGCCCTCTTCATCCTGCCATGGCCATGCCCCGTGGGCTGCAGTGGACCCCATTGGAAAACCACCTCGGACTGATCTGCTTTCAGCTAAACTGGGGGCAAATGTATTTTACACTCTGGAATTTGCTCTCAGCCCCCGGAAGAACTCTCATTGGTCATCTTGTCCTCCGCACAAGTATGCAGCTCAAAGATGACAACTGATGGGCACTGCTTTCCGACTTACAGCTAATCTGTCTTCTCCAACAGCATTCTTGACATAAGACGGTGGTGCTCACGGCTTGGGTGTGAGCGCCGGACTCAGCTGGGCCATTCAGGGCCCTTCCCTTGGATTTGTTCATGTCCAACGGCCAGAAAGGACTGGGTCCCCTTGGGAGGTAGTGGATGACATGTGAGGCTTATAGCTCTTCACTCATCACATTGTCTACCAGACAAATGAAACCAGCACAGAGAAAAGAGCTGACATGGAGAGAGGTAGGGAGCAGATGGGGACAGAAGGCGGAGGATGGTGCAGGGTTCCCAGGGTTGCTTACAGGGGTCTGTGAGGTGCAGATACTCCCCAAACCGAGGTTAGGTGACACCCCAACTTCTTTCCAATAAATCTCTTCTTTTGCCAAACGAGTTCACATCGGGTTCCTGTCCATAAAAACACAACACTCTTCCTAAAATAACCAGCTATATGCTTGGGACTTGGGGTGTAGTGCCTGTTCTCTTGGGACAGATTTTTTTTTTTTTTGAGGAAAAAGAGAAAATTGAATAAATGATTCCATCTGTGACCAGAACTATGAAAAAGAAACTTCAGGGACCGTGAGGTTTGATGCTACTGCCTTGGGTTTTAATGTAGGCTCTCCTGTTGCTACGGGAAAGAAAACAAAGAAAGAAGCGTGTGTGTGTGTGTGTGTGTGTGTGTGTGTGTGTGTGTGTATGATCAAACACAAACAAAGACAGCATCCTGTCAGCCCTTGCTGAACGTTCAGAAATAGCCGAACAATCTTCAAGAACAACAATGTGCTAAGTCGTCCAGGGTTTTGTTTCTCAGGTGTTGATGGTGACAGGTGTTTGCTAAATTCAGCCCTCGTCAGCTCTTCAGGGCGTATCGAGCTGTATTTCACACAAAGACTGGTATGATGAACAAAAATGGAAGCCCTCCCAGCTAGGGATGGGGAGAGGCGAGGGGGTCCTCTTCTGATCAGAGGGGGCACTGCCACATGACCCATTGCCCACACACCCGAACCTTGTGTCGACAGGTGGCCTCATTCCAACAGGATCAGTATCTACTGGGGCCGTCCGTGTGTGGCTACTGGATCCAGCACCTTAACTCTGAGGCAAGGCTGAAGAGTAACAAGTGCGGTCTTTCCACCTGAGATACTGCAGACTCCCCACAGCTGCAGGTGCTCTCACAGTGCATGTGCATAAACTGTGCCTTCCACCTTAGCAGGCACCTACTATGGGCACATATCAGCCTCGAGGGCCAGGATTATAGCACCTTTATCTCATGCCTTCAGTGAGGTCAAGGGACCCTCTGCACTGTGCCGAAGGGAAGAATGAACGCACCCTTGCCACATGGGAAACTGAATGGAATTGCTTTATAATGACTTCTTAGAATTAGCTTATGAACACAGAGCTGATGCCCTAAATAATCAATGAAAACTAACTGTGAACTTCTCAAGAGACAAACAAACACTCTTACAGGGCAAGACTTTCTATAGGATTAATCCCAAAGCCCCACACCCTGAGGAACCCCACCCCAGCCTACTTGTATGAGCTCAATCCCTTCCACAAGAAAAGAATCTCTTGATTTCCCAATGGATTCGTACAGTAAGCCTTATCAAAAACCCAACCAAACTCGGGGAGCCAGGGCCCTGGGTCTTGACCCAAGTACCGTGTGACTCAGCGTTAGGGCTTTGGCCCTGCTGGGTTCCCGTAGTTGGAAGCTGCAGTGATAGGGTAGGAGACAGCCCAGGGCAGTTTTGCAAGACTTCAGGACCATCAGACTGGCCTGCAATTCTGTTGTGGGCAGCGTACCCACTGATGGAGAGGATGCAATATCTGAAACCACTGCCAAGTCCACCTGGACACAACTGACCTGAGCCTGGATAGAGCGAGTGGAAAGCTTCTGGAAGTAGTGGGAGGAACTGGCCAGCGGCCGTGAGCCTGCTCTCCTGAATTCACAGCTGACTGTTCCCGTTCCCTCTTTTAGTCGACAAAAGAGGTGGCCCAGCCTAGAGTCCACTTGGCAAAGGATATGGGCTTTGGAGCTAAATAGACCCCGGTCCTAATGTTGGACCTGCCAATTCTTATTGCAGAACTTGGACCAGTTCTCCCAAACTCCATCTGTGAAATGGGGATAATAATGTGCTGTGAAGTAGAATGACAAAATAGCATGGAATCACCTAGTATGGGAGTTGGGGAATCTGGGTGCTGGGCGTGTAACAGATGGGAAGGAGAGAGGGTCTTGCAAGGGACAGAAGGAGGTTGGTATCTACAAGAAGCCAGGAACTTGTCTCAAGGCCAATTTTCCTGGGCTGCAGCCAGATGAGCTCTTCTCGGGGCCTGGGACAATCTCAGTCAGGACAACATCACTTCCTGATTGCCTCCAGGGTCCCATTGAGGGACCAGGCCCTTCTGGCCTGTGTCCACAGACACGTGGTCCATTCCTAAAAGAGTCCTTCATTGCTGCTAATACACCCTGAAGCGAACCACCCAGGAGGACAGGGACTCAAAAGGAAGAGAAGACTCACCTGGAGCCCAAGTGCTTTCTGGCCAACCTTCTCCCTCTTCATCCATCAGTGTTGGCCCCTGATGGTCCCTGTTTGTGAGACTTCTCATTGGCAGCTGCTTTGATGCATATCTCACTATCTCAGCATTACTAAGGGTGTTCTTTTTGAAGGCAAGTAAGTTACACTCTCTTCATGGGAAATGTAGCTCTTATCCTGAATCTCTCAGGAGCTATGGGACTAGGATAGGGGGATCAATTCACTTCATGTCTTGTCTTTTCTTTTATAAAATGGAAGTAAAGAGAGAGCCATTGATGCCCGGGGGGTGGGGGTGGGGAGACTAGATTCTACGTCCCAGTGCAACCCTCACTAGTCTCATAATTTCCATCTGTAAAATTTGGAGGCTGCTGTAGATTATTCTCAGGGTCATATTAGCTTTCTATGGCCATGGCTCTCATGATATGGGCTTGCCTCATGAAGGACTTAGCTTTGAGCCATCTGAAGGGGAGGAGGCCAGAGATGCCTCGGGGCACCAGATCATTCAAAATCCAGACTTCACCTCCCCAGCAATTTGGGCATGGAACTATGAGACCATGCGCTCAAGGAAAGACCGTGGGTTGCCAACAATAACCAGAAGGCTCTTGCTACACGCAACCCCAACAAAAGTGTTTTGCTAAAAAAACAAACAAAAAAAGGTTTTATTGACAAAATAGAAGGCTTCAGTTGGAGCTTTGTGCTGGCTTGGCCAGAACAATCAGTGTTTCCAAAGGCATGCAAGTCTTCTCTCAAAGCGTGGAAGGGCTTTGCCAAGAACCCTGCTCTTTCCTGAGGCCCACTTCTCCGTGAGGCTCCCCACTCCAAACCTGGCCAATACATTGCATTCTCTTAGGCCAGCTGTTGCTGGTGGTACATTAGATCAAACCCTCTCAGGGGATGATGCTGACAGGGTGGGAAGAGCAGATAAAGGTTCAAATCCCAGCTCATCTGTAAAATGGGGATAATAATACCAACCTGTCTTTTGCTAGGCAATCAGAGTGAAAGCAATGCTTGCCAATGGGATTAGTAATACTTAATTTAATAAGATCCCTAATCTTATTAGAGAATGCAAGCACTAGAAGGTCAGTATGTGGAAAGTCTTCCGAGTGTGATGTAGGAGGAATCCCTGAGAGCCTGTGTGTGGCCCACTTGCCTCTTTACCCAGCAGGTGAGCTTAGTCCTGAGCCTTTCTTCTGGGGTCCAGGAGCTGCTTAGCAATACGAAGTCCAAATTATCTCAGCCTGGCATGAAGGATGCTTGTCCCTGGCTGCTGTGTTTGCCCCCAAGCTCTTCTCTTTCATGCTTGATTTTATACTATCATGGTGGTCCTCTCTGGTCAGTGCAGCCTGGCTCCCCTACACTGTGGCGTCAGGCGTGGGGACAGACACGTTCTGTCACCAGTTTTCATAGAGGGCTTGGCCTGGCAATGAAGTGTGTGTGGTGAGGTGGACCAGCATTTCCCAACCACAAGTTCTAGGAAGACTCTAACCTTGCTGCATTCTTCCCTACTGCCTCTCCCATCTAGGCTGCCTCTCTCCAACATTCTCATGGATCACTGGGAGGGGCTCGTGAAATGATATCTGCAAAGCACCTGAAACATCTTCTATTAAATAAATTGAATCCACACTTTAAAACCTTCCAACAAAAAAAACAAATAAGTAATACTAAGTCTATGCAATATCTTTCAGAAATTAGAAGAGAAGGAGCACTTCCCAACTGATTTTCCTGTTTTTAGTGTTTATTTATTTTGAGAGAGAGAGAGAAGGTGCATGTGTGTGAGTGGGGTAAGGGCAGACAGAGGGAGAAAGAATGCCAAGCAGGCTCCAAGAGGTCAGCACAGAGCCTGACACGGAGCTGGATCTCAGGAACTATGAGATCATAACCTGAGCCGAAATCAAGAGTCAGCCGCTCAACTGACGGAGCCACCCAGGTGTCCCCACAACTGATTTTTCTGAGGCTAGTATTACCCTGATATCAAAACTGGGCAAAGATATTACAAGGGAAAAAAAGTAGACTAATGTCCTTCATGAACATAGATGTAAAAATCCCCCACAAAACACAAGCAAAAGGAATTCAGCAATATATGAGGAATAGCATATCAAGACCAAATATTTTTCCCTAGTAAAGTAAGGCTGATTCAACATTTAAAATCGATGTAATTCACTATATTGAGATTAAAAGAAAAAAAATATATGATCATCTCCATAGATGCAAGATAAGACTTGACAAAATTCAACATCCATTCATGATCCATACCACTGGTAAATTAGAAACATAAAGGAACCCTCTTAGCCTGAGATAGGGCATCTACAAATCACTTACAGGTAAACACAATGGATGGTGAAAGACTAAATGTTTCCACCTCAGACTGGGAACAAGGTGAGTGTGCTCACTCCAAACCAGTGAGATATGACAACCAAAAAGAAATAAAAGGAATCCATGTTATGGACGGTAAGAGTGCTTACATAGGAGGAAATCCCATGGAATCTGCAGAAAATCTTCTGGAAACCATAAAGGAACTTAGGAAGTTCTCAAAGTCAACATACAAAATCAATTCTATCATCCATCTATTTATCCACCTATCTACCTATCTAGCCTATCCATCTAAAAGCAAGGAACAATATGAAATTAACATAGCAACGTGGCATAACTTAAATAGCGTCAAAATATGAACTCACGCATAAATGAATTTAGGTATAAATATAACAAAATATTTTCAGGACCTGTATCTGGAAACTCGATAGCATTAATGAAGGAAATCAGAGAAAATCTAAGTAGAGAGATATATTGTGTTTATGGATTAGAAACCTCCATGTTGATAAGATATTTATTCTTCTTGAATGTTCTACAGATTCAACACACTCCCAATCAAATCTGAATATGATTGTAAGACTTATGATAGGAATTGAGATGTGATATTAGTGAAAGCGTACGTGTATCAGTGAAATAAAATAGGGCATCCAAAATAAGACCCACAAATCAATGAAAATATATTGAATCGCAAAGACAATTCAACGAAGAAAGGATGGTGTTCTGAACATGTGGGTGCTTGGGCAATTGGGTATACATATGCAAAAGAATGGATCTTGACTTATCCCTCACACCTCATAAGAAAATCAAACTGACTGGGTGGCTCAGTCAGTTAAGTATCTGACTTTGGCTCAGGTCATGATCTCACGGTTCATGAGTTTGAGCCCCATGTCAGACTCTGCACTCACACAGCGAAGCATGCTTGGGATTCTCTCTCTCCCTCTCTCTCTGCCCCACCCTGCTCATTTTCTCTCTCTCTCTCAAAATAAATAAATAAACATGAAAAAAAGTTTACAACTTTACAACATGTGAGAAAAATCTCTGTGACTCGCGATTAGACAAAGACTTCTTAGAACAACAAATGTACTATCCATAAAAGAAAAAAAATGAGAAATTGTACTTTATCAAAGTTAAATATGTTTGCTCTGTGAAATACATTGCTAAAAGACAAGCCACAGGTCCTGAGAAAATACTTGTAAGTCACATATCTAGCAAGGGACTTGTATGTGGAATTTACAAAATAGTCTCAAAACTCAACAATCCGAAGACAAAACATCCAATTTAAAAAGAGTGAAATCTGAACACACACTTTACCAAAGGTAAATCAGGAATGAAAAGATGGTCAATAAAATTACTCAATGTAGAAATGCAAATTAAAACCACAGTGAGATGCCTCTGTATACACTACTAGATTGGATACTTTTTGAAACCAACCATACCCAGGGCTCAGAAGCATGCAGGGAAACTCGAGCTCTCATATATTTTAGATGACAATGTAAAAATATCATAACCACTTTGAAAAACAGTATGACAGCTTTTTATAAAGGGAGCATTTCACAAGACTTTCCATGGGGAAGCACAACCCTGATATCAAAACCAGACAAAGCCAGCAGAGGCAAATAAAACCGTTGGCTAATATTCCTCAAAAACATAGATGCAAAAAACTTTGAAATCTTAGGAAAAAGAAAGGCCAACTGGGAATACAGAGGTGGTTTATCGTTAGAAAGTTAATTTTTTTCACTAGATTAACATTATGAAGGAGAAAATACAGAAGGTGACATCCTTCCCAAACTAATCTTTGGTTTCACTGCCATCCCCATCAAAGTCCAGCATGTTTAAAAAAAATTGGCAAACAAATTCTAAAATTTTTATGTCATCAAAGGACACCATTATGAAAAGGAATAGACAACCTGCAGATGAGGAGAGTCACTGCAACAGATAAGTCTAATAAGTGTCTTATATCCAAAATAGATTTTAGAACTCCTACGACTCAATAAGAAAAAGACAAACAGCCTATTTTAATGTTGGTTGTTGCACTGCAAAATTGTACAGACACTTTGCCAAACTGTTTGGCACTTTCTCATAAAAGTTAAATATAAATGTAGGTATTTACTAAAGAGAACTAAAACATATGTATACTAAAAAAAAAGCAACAGACCCCCCCCCCAAAACTAGTACAGGAATGTCCATAGTAGTTTTATTGAGAATATTCCCCCAATTGTATATAAAACAAATGCCCATTAATAGGACCATGTCTAGACAAACTGTTATACATTCATATAATCCATTTCTACCCAACAACAGAAAGGAATGAACTACTTAAATACACGACAGCATGGGTCAACCTAAAAAATAGTATACTGAATGAAATGAGACAAAATAAGACAAGAAGATTGATATAAAAGAGCACACACATATGGTTTCATGCAGACGAAGTTCTAACTCTTTGAAAAATTAATCTATTATGATAGAAAGCAGGGCAGGAGTTGGCTGGGGCCAGGGGAGGATTGGAAAGGGGCATGAAGGAACTTTCTAGGGCAATAGAAACATTCTGAATTTAGTGTGTGGGTTTCATGGATGATGCATTTATCAGAACTCATCAGTAGTATGATTTGTATCTTTCACTATGTAGATAAAATCTTGGTCAGAAAAAAAAAAAAAAAAAGAATCTACACAGGAACAAAGAAGCTTCCAAAATCAGAGTCACAGCACATGAGCAGAATGACTCCAGCAATCTGCTTGGCTACAGAGCTGCCTCACCAATGCAGGAGGCTGAAGAGGGGGCAAAGCCTTCCACTCCCATCTGGGTTGGCCAGGCCAGTATGACACCTTTTGGTAGGATCCCTAAGTGCCAAAGCTATGACATCTGGTTGGGAGAGTGACTTCTGGTGCTAACAAGTGGTAATTGAGAGGGTATGATCAGCCTTGGGTGTGAGAGAGGCACACTCCTTTCTGTAACATCCCCTTCCTTATTTCTCCACCAGGAGCAAATGGTTTGGTTTTCCATGAAGTGCCCTTCAGTAACCACGCAAAATAAATGATGGTTTTCCTGATTTCTAAATCTTGCTAAGCCCCCAAAAGAGTTGAGTCATTTAAGAAGAGATTTATGCCTGCCTCAGTTTCCCTTGTTCTCAAACCATAAGAAAAGATTATTTTCACATCTTTAGCCAGTCTGACTCATTCTCTCTCTCTCTCCAACTCCCTCTCTCTCCTTCTCTCCCTCCTTCCCTCTCTCTCTGTCTCACCCCCCTCCCCGCTATCCCCACCAACACAGACACACAGCCTTTGTCCCACTCACAGGGAGGCTCTCTTCCTGAACCATATACAGAACAGCACCTGATATGCATACACAGTCCCCTTAGGTGTGGTGAGGGCAGAGAGATGAGCCCCGTGATTGTTCTGACCAGTGCACAGTCAGAGGGGAGTGAATCTTCCTCCCCACACCCGCCCACACAGACCTCTTAAACTAAAGTGGTGCATGGGCTTCTGATGCCACTGCAGGGGAAGAGATTGAATTCCAGCCAGGTGGGGAAGGAAAGCCTCACGATGCCTGTCTCTGCACCCCCTTCCCTGCTCCTTCTCCCCTTATTAAATCCCTGGTGTGGCATCTTCAAGCAGCCTAAATTCACAAGTGAGATTGCCTCATCCACCCACTCCATTTCACAGATGGGGAGTCTGAGCCACAGGAGGGGAAAGAACTGCCCAAAGGCATATGGTCAGTTAGGGCAGTGACTAGACTAGAATCCTGAACTCCTGTCTTCCAGTGCAAGGTACTCTCTGCTGTATGATCTGGTCAGCCCAAGGTCTCTTTCCCATCAGAGAGATGGGCTCATTCCCACTGGGAATTACTGGAAAGTGGTACTTAGACCAGGGTTTCCTGCCATGGTTTGCTGAGGGTATCATGCAACTGTGGCCCCAGACTTGGGGTAGGCACAATCCTGGAAGACCTTCAGAATCACCAGTAAAGGATGTCTCCCTTTCAGGCCACAGGGAACATACCCACAGAGGTACAGGTCATGGGAACAGCCCTCAGGAAACCTGGTGGAGTCAGATCAAATCAGGCCACACGTAGGACAGGGAGCAGTCTGGTATGTGTTCAGGGTTGTATATGTTACAGGAGCTGCATGGGCAGAGAAAGTGGAAGACATGGTTTCCAAACAGACCACCTTCCAAAATGATAGAGCAGTATAGTTCAGTGATTAAAAGCATGAGCTTTGGAATCCAACAGACTGAAATGTTGCCTCTCACTAAATGTGTGGCCATAGCCTCGGTTTCTGAGTCTACTAAGTGGAAGAAAATAGCCTAGAATCTGCTCTGCTCAACAAATGGTAGTTGAATCCGTCTTGTTTTAAAGACCTGGTATTGGAACTCAAAAGACACAGCACCAGGAGGCCAGCTCTGGGTTTCCACCGCCAGTGTTTCTTGAAAGGGATCAGACAGCAGGAGAGGAGCTGTCCACTGTCTCAGTGCTGATTGGTCCAGAACTCAATGCTGGGCAAGAGCCCAGAGCCTTCCAACCGCTCAGGACCCCTGGTAAACCTCCAGTCAGCAATTGTGGGGGAGTAAGGACAGAAGTGGGACAAGAAACTGGGAGAAATAGCTCTTGCTGAATATTCTAGTCCTGGGGATATAAGACAAGCTCCACTGCTCCACTGCAGCTCAGAGACAGGAAATGAACAGAAGCCAGACATCCTTAGAAGTCAGTCCAAACTCCAAGAAGCCATTGTTCATGGACCGGTTCAATGCCTCACAGTCTAACACTCGGGAAGATCAATCACACACTTCTGTCCTCCTGGAGCCAGTATGGGTTGCAAACAAAGAAGTTGCTGCTGCCATGGGCAGGTTTCATGGATTTTCAAGGCAAAGTGCAAACCTCACAGGCTGGCTGTGTAGGCACAGTGAGTTCAGAGGAGAGGAAAGGCTCCATACTTTGGCTGGGCAGACTAGCTAGCTGGACTATGGCTCCTTCTATCTCCCCAGGTGTGGGGGCAACTGTGATGTAGATAGCAGAGCCCTGGGCTGGGGTGGGGGCGGGGATTGGCGCTGCAATCTCAGATCTACTGTGGCTATCTGGGAGACCTCGGGTAAGCTACTTAGCTGCAAGACTGTGTCATCTCATGCACAAGTGGGATGACGATTATTTCTGTCCTATGAGCTGTTAGGTTGGGAAATGAACATAGAGTGCTCAGCAGAGCTCCTGACCCACAAGGAGCTCTCAAGTTTACTTGTTTCACACACTGACTTTCTACGCCACCCAGCTGACATTCACCCCAAGGGTCCAGCTTGGGAAGGAAAGGTAGAGGAGGGAAGAATGGGAGGGATGGTTGATGAACATCATTGGAAGAGACCAAATCTGGGCAGCAGAACAGAATCGCAGTGATTACATACAAAGGGCCTACTTCCCTTCCCTCATTAACTGACGCCTTGGGCACACTGCTCAACTTTTTAAACCTCGATTTCCTCATCTGTATTATGGCAGGAACTATAGCCTCTCATACAGGGTCGCTGTGAAGATCAAATGAGATTAGGTAGGCAGAGGGTCTGGATCATCGCCAACCTCTGATACATGTTTTATATCATGAGTCCCCTCAGACAGAGGTCAACTCATCTCTCCTTGGAGATCACCAGCTAAGACTGCCAGGCAGCAGCCTTCCTCTTCTCTCTGCTGGTCCCACATCCTTTTATACCTGGCCTGTGGGGCCTGGGACACCCATGGAGACTCATGAGTGGCAAAAACTCTGTCCAGACAGCCAATTCCTTTCTTTCCTACTAATAGGCAAGTAAGCCAGAGGCCTGATGGTGTTGTTGGAAAACTTGGTTCGGTTGCTTCTGCTTGCCCAGCTTGGAGGCTGGGCCATGGGGTATGCATAAACATCCTTCCAGGAGAGGTACCACCGCAGAGGTAGTACCCGCTCTGGGAGTGGGCAGAGGTCAGCAGCAGAGAGGCTGGAATTAGCAGCGTGTAAGTGCTTTGAAAATGGAGACCTGCTGGTGGGCTCAGCTGGTGGAGAGCTGGCAGAGATGTATATCCAGGATGGCTGGATGCTCCAGGTCCTAGAAGTCATCATCTGAAAGGGACTGACCTTTCTGTCCTCAGCCTGGCAGTTAGGACTTGCCACCCCCTTTCTTTCTGTCCCACCTTCTCTTCAGAACCACAAACACGCGCCAGACGTTGGCCTCTAGGCATTTGCTAATGGGCCTCCCTCCCCCCAGCTCCTAGGCCCTCCTCTGCTTGCAAAAATCCAGAATCCTCCAATTCCCTGAAGGGACGTCCTGTCTGTGGCTATGGCGCTTCAGCGAGACCCCTCTCAGGGCGTTGGTGATGTTCCAGGTTCTGTGCAGCTTATATAAATCTTTCACATCTTCTTAAAGATAGCTATGGAAAGGACCACCTCTCGTTGTGAATATGTGTATTGTATGTGCGTGTCACCTGTGCGACAAATTGTGTGTGATAAATATAGTGTCCCAGTGAAAAGAACATGAGTTTTAATGTCCGATAGATAAGGATTCTACTCATGGCTCTACCATCTTAATTCATTCCGCCCTATCTATTGATGCCTACCTGGAGCGACCTTGAACAAATTGTGGGTCTTTCTGGGTCTTGGCTCCTTCACTAGTTGAGATGAAATCATGATATTTATGTTGAACGGTTTTGGCAACAATTCCCAACCACGTGTGCATGTGTTTGCCTCTACGTAGAACTGTATTCAACCATCTAAAGGGATGAGACTCAGTTCTGTTTTTGAGCACGTCCTCCGGGCCCAGTTACACTATTTAATGGCTCACGTTAATGTTGTCACAAACATCCCGTCACTTCTGTCCAGCTCAGAGAAGCATGCAGACACACAAACCTGGCTACAGTGTGGCCCCCAGAGGACATACTCCAAGCCCTGACACCTCATGTCCCCTGATCAGTTGTGCCAGATGCTGAGTCCCCTCACAAGAGGCAAGGGGGATCCAGCATCCAGGCCTGGAGAGGGACAGGCCTCTCCCTTCCTTGGTGACTATGACCATACTGTTGGTGTCTGGGGCTATGTCACGACCTGTGTCTGGTGAGGTCCAGCCTGGATGAAGCCACGGGGGCTGGGGACTTGGTCACTGTGGAGGTTAGCCCTCCCTTAGCCCCACTAGAAGCAGGAAATATTGTTCACATCCAGAAGAAAATCAACTCTGTTCTTCAGGAAATAGAGTTAAAATATTCAGAGTATCTTTCTGGCATTTTCACCTTTCAATGTTGCCTTTAAGAATTCAGAAAGCAAATGATCTTCAAAATGATGTGTGTGTGTGCGTGTGTGCACATGTGTGTGCATATATGTGCACGTTCACTGACTTATTGCTCTTAGACCGGGTTACCTGGTCACTGACATCATTTGAATGTTAACTTCTTTCAAGTTCCAGACCAAGGACACCTCCTTAAGAAGGTGACTGAGAAACTTTTGGAGTATGCAGAAGGAGCAAATCTATGAAGCTAATGGTACTGGCTTCTGTCCTTACCAACTCTCTCACTTCTTTTAGCTTCAGTGTCCTTTTCTTGTCACTGTTGCAGGGATGAAATACAGTGTGATAATGTACAGATGTGTTCTGTAAATGCCAACGTGCTATGAGGGTATTAGCAAACACCTGACATTGTGCTTCCTGCACATACTGACGACCCTTCAGCGGGCACCTCCAGGCCAGAATATCAGGCCTTTGTTGGAGGATGTGCCCAAAGGATGTGCAGACATCCAGCTGGCCCGCTGGCCCAGTCCTCAGAGAACGTGCCCCTAAGCATACTCATAGACCACCCTCACCGGAGTTACTTAAGGAGCCCGCTAACACTGCAGAGCCCCAGACCCGCTGATTTGGAAACCCCGAGCATGACCCAGGGATATCAATCTATAACCAGCACCCCAAGTTTAGCAGGTGAGTCTGATAAACACCAAAGTGTGAGAATCGTGGACCCAATGGTGCCCCCAGACATATTCCTTGGTTCATTTACTCTACAGCAGTACATGGGCACCTGTCTCACGCCATGGGCTATTTACGGGGACAGTCTTTGGGAGCAGGGGAGCTGCACAGGTGAACCGCTCACTCTGATGTCACACACCAAGTATGTAATGAACACACGTATCCAACTCTGGATTCGGTGGGCCACGCGAGGGGGCCAAGCGATGAGGGGGCTGCTGGCATTTGGTTCCGTTTCTCCCTCTGGAAGGCCAAGCTCTGCACACATCGTGCGTGGTTACTGCTCACCAGAGCTCTGAAAGGTAAAGAAGGAAACTGAGGCTCAGCCGGCTTCTGTGACTTGCCCAGTGTCCTAGGACGGCAGTGGTGTGTCGGTAAGTGTTCAAGCAGGCTCTCAGGGTGGGGGAAGGAAGCCCTGACCCCCACACCTTCCCCACAGGGTCTTGGTAAAAGGAGACAAGGGCTATCATCTCTGTGCACTTTCCTGAGGCTGGGCTTAGACCCCTGCGCGCCCAGAGTCCCCGAGGCTGCCACCATACCACGCCACCCACCATCCTCCCCTTTCTCTGAAGAGCTCTGGCACGTTGTGCTGTCCAGGTCCTTCGCAAACTGGAGCTTGCTGTCTCACCAGACCCAGGGCAGACGGTGTGTGGTTGACAGACGGCAGCAGCTGGAACTCAGGCCGGGAATGCTGAGCCACACCGTGGCTCTGCTGAGGCTGGCTGTGGACAGACAGGCCGGCCCAGTTGTGAGCGCTCAGGGTCAAATAAAGTGCTCATCCTGGCTGAGGGGACGCCCAGAGGATGTCACAGTGAGTCTCAGCTTCCCTGCAGCAGACTTGAGAAGCTCTGGCCGCAAGGTGATAGAAAGAGGCCGGCAAACCGAGCGCCCCCAGGAGTTTAGCAGCTGCCCTGGAGCTGGGCCCTTGGTCATGCAGGACAGACGAACACGGGTTCCTTCCGTCCCCAGCAAAGGAGCCTACCCCACCGAGTCCCCCCAGCACAGCCTGGAGAGGGAGGGCCTCAGCCCTGGGAAGCTCAGCCGGCGCAGGCGGGTGGGACCTCCACGTCAAGGTCTGGCTGGGCCGGTGCCCAGGCCGGGGCAGGTGGCACTGAGGCGTGAAGGTGCCCAGGCATCCGTCCCTTTTCTCAGACAGACTTCCTTGACTCAGCCTGTCTTCGACACACACACACACACACACACACACACACACACGCCGGAGGGCTGGAGGGGCGGGGGGGGGGGGGGAGCCACGAGGAGGAGCCAATCACCCCGCACCGGAGCCTTCAGGGCCGGTTCCCTCGGCGGCGCGGCGTGTGAGAGTGTGTGCGCATCAGCGGGGATTTCTGTGATAGAGGCAGCCAGGTTCCAGAGAGGGAGAGCAGAGGAGGGGGAAGAACGAGAGGGGAGGAGAAAATTGGGGGTGGGAGAGACAGACGGAGAGAACAGCAGTGGGAGAGAGGGAAGAGAAGCGCCGCCAGGAGAGAGGAGGAGAGGGCGGGAGGGAGAGAGCCGGCGGAGGGGAGAGAAGAAAGGGAGAGCGAGCAGGGAGAGCGCAGGACGCGAGAGCCGCGGAGCCGGCGGGGCGCGCGCGGAGAGGGATGG